>NC_034592.1:108688930-108696651 GCF_900095145.1 Mus pahari
CTGGCTGTCCTGGAACTCACTCTGTAGACCAGGCTGGCCTCGAACTCAGAAATCCACCTGCCTCTGCCTCCCGAGTGCTGGGATTAAAGGCGTGTGCCCCCACGCCCGGCCGCAAATTCTTTCTGCTTAAGCTTGCTTCCTTGCTTGCAGCTGGCAAAATGTGACCTAAGACAGTGGGTACCCTTTTGGGTGAGTACAGTGTAATCAGACTCTCAGTTCCCACAGTTCAACAGTGGGATAAATACAGCTCCCCCGTACTTAATAAAAAGCAGTTGCAAGAACAGACCACCTAGGTAGATGCCCAGGTTTATTGGAGAGAAGTTTCTTCTTCTTTTCAGTCTCAAAGAAAATGTGACAGATAAACAAACAAACAAACAAGTCTCTCAGGAGCATATGCACTCTGTTTCTCTGATTTATAACCAAAGAAGGCCACACAGAAACAAACTTGCTCAAGTGTTACCACAGGCAACTCAACTGCTGACCTCAGAAATGCACACTGACTGGTTTTTCAAGGGCAGCAGGTAAGTTCTGGGTTTCTTTTTTACTTGGCCAACAGATGCCATAGGAAAAGCAAGAAGTGGTAGCCACATTAGGAGGTCTGTGTGCCAGTCTCAGGTCAGCTTGAGTTAGACACCCCACAGATCTGCTGGGATCAGAGAAGTGAAGAGGTGAGCTGTGGGTGGCTGTTGTGGACCCTTCTGTGGGTCTGAGCAGCCCACAGTGGACTGAGCACCCCAAAGAGGGCAGTGGACTGGATTTTGGGGGGAAGATGAGTCATTTTGTCTTACAGAAGGGACAGGGGATGGTGCATAGGAAAATGGCCGACAGGAGTGTGCATCGTACATTTGACTGTCTATCCCACACATCATTCATCATAGCCTAGCTTTTCCGGCCACAGACTTGCGGGAGGTCACAGTATCCTCCATACTCCACACTTGGTGACCCACTTGCCCTCCCTCATTTGTAAAGTACTAGTGACGGCCAGGTAGCCCCTTTCTGTCACCTGCAGAAGAGTGTAGCTGGCATGGGAGTCTGAGGTACCTGCTGCAGGCTCCTCCCACTTCAGCTCTAGCTTCTTCCCTAATTTGCAGCCACTCTCCAGAGATACTGGGTAAATAGTGGCTCCTCAGCTCATGTGGCCATTCCTTTCTACCCATGGGTCTTTGCACATGCCTCCTCTACTTTCTTCTCTCCATTTTCTAGAAAATTCCCTCTCCTGGGGAATTTCTTTGACTACTTTCTTCTCCACACTCTGTGGCACTGATAAAACTATGGGAATCATTCGGGAATAAAATTGCCTTTTACCAAGCAATGAGCCTTGAGAATAAGTACCCTGTCTTACTAAACTATGTATCTTCACTTCGAAGAGTAGGTTCCACGCTCACAAAAGGCACAAATGAACAACCTAGCAAACAAAAGTGAACTACTAAAGATCTATTTTTAATTTAGTCTAAATCACCCAATTTTGTGCATTATTCTCTTCCTTTAGTCAGGACACAACTAACGATTCATGATCCATCCTGGTTATCACTTGGTGTCACTGAGCCTGGGAACAAAATTAACCTTCATTCACACCAGTTGCCTCTGCCTCCTGAGCTAATAAGTGAAACTATATATAAAAAACTGACACACTTCCTGGCTCACCCATTTTCTTTCTCCCCAAATTCATCATCCACAGACTCTGTCACTCTTATGAATAGATGATGACACCAACTTAAACTCCAAGAAGACTCACACCCTCAGCTCTATTCTACAAGAATGGTTGGAAGCAACCCTTCCACTCTTGCTTGGTCTGCTCATGTCTTAAACAGTTGAGACTTTGGAAATAGAGTAAAACTAAAAGTACCACGGATTCTGATTGGATTCAAGACTGACTCCACAGGAGGCAGGCAACCCACACCCAGCACTGTAAATCTGATAAAAAAAAAAAACAAAAAACATGCTGGTAAAGGCCACATATACCCCACCCCCAGGGAAACTGGAACACAGTCATTTAGTTATTGTGACTTAGTATCAAACACCCTACTAAACATTTATGTTGATTCTCACAGACAAAGAGCACCCTCAGCCTTTTTCAGTGAGCAAGGAGATAGATGTTGCATGCCTAAACAACCCTTTCTCCCTGACTGCCTTCCAGTTAGGAATGAACTTTTCCCAGGACTGGCCAATAAGCAGAAGTCTAAGAAGAGGCAACTGAGGAATGTTTTCACTCTCTGATAAAATGAGATAAGTCCATCCACATCCCCTGCCCTCATCTCTTTCATCTTTCTAGAAGATATGATGCCTGGAAGTACACTGCCAACTTGCAGGCATGAGGACAAATGTTCACATACTTGGATGGTGAACAGAAAGAAAGAAGCACTCAGGTCCTTGATGGCATTCCTGAGGACCTAGACCACCTCAGCTGCCCTTCATCTCCTGGTACCCCTCCATCCCTCCCCCTCTCTCTCCTTCCCTCCCTCTTCTTTCTTTCCCTCATTACTTCTCTCCTCCTTTTCTTCTCCTTTTCTCTCCCTCTCTTCTTCCTTCTTTCCCTCTCCCTCCTCCTTTCCTCCCTCTCCTCCCTCCCTTCCTTCCTCTTCCTTTCTCTCTCTCTCTTTCTCTCTCTCTCTCTCCCCCTTTTCTCCTCCTTCCCCTTCCTCCTCCCTCCACTACATCTCTGGCTACGTTTCCTCAGACAAAGCAAGTACTCTACCACTGAGCTACCTCTTAGCCTTTCACCATTTAAAAGAAAGCTAACTTTGTATCCCCCCCACCCCCTTGTCTGTTTAAGTTGTTGACTTTTCTCTGTTTTTTACTTCCATCTAAACTCATTTCTGAATGAGACACCAGCATGTGGACTTTGCTATCCTTTGACATACATGTCTAAAATTTCTGAGTAGCATGAATTTTCAAAGATTGGGAGCACAGAGAGCAAGCAAATTGAGTCAATTGTGTCAATTTCACACAAAGTGCAAGTGAGAATGCCAGAATGTTCTTCATCAGCTTGCATTGAGAGTCAATGTAATCTTCTCTTCTGGTACCTGGAAAAGGGGTCTGATATTGGGACTTAATGCTGATAGAGTGCTTTTGAGCTATGCATACTTTTAAAGTTAAGTCAACATAAAATGGTTATACTCCTCACTCTCACAAAACCCCCTTTGTCAAAATACATTCTGTTTTTGAAAATAAACATTGTAATATCTTAGTAAGATAATCACATTTGTTTATTCTATTTTCTAAATACTTTAGATATTTGAGTGTGATATACCTATATACTGCCCTCAGTTGAAATTTTTTAAAAATAAACATTGGGTTTCCAAATATTATGCACATAACTTGGTACCATTCATTCACAAGGACATGAACAAATACGGAGGAGATACTGAAAATGCTGAAGCACCAGAGCTATTCTCCAGTGCCCAAGTTCTAGCTGTACATCAGCAGGAATGGATTAAGAAGAGAACAAATGACTATGTAAATGTCTTCAAGCATTCATGTGCTGGGAAGTCATGTCACCAAAAGGTACCCGTTACCATTGCAGGAACATGGAGAAATATTTAGTCATTAAATAGGGTTACAGATACCTCACATAAGCACATATAACTCGTGCATGAAACAAACACACAAAAACCAAACTCTTAGCTACGGTGGTATGTGTGCATGCGCGTGTGTGTGTGTGTGTGTGTGTGTGTGGTGTGTGCAGTTGGATTTTTCTCTCCATTTCTTCTCTTCACTCTAAGTGTGAGAGGACCAATTCCCTTTTGATCCCAGATGCTGTTATTAATTTGAAAGCTTCATCCAGATCTCTGAAGACCTTCTGAAGACAAGTCTGACTGGAGAGAATTCCTGAGACCTTTAAGACAGGAAATGCCATAATTATGAGCTGTTTGTGCTTCCAATGTTTATGTATAAAACGAGTTTTGGATCCTCTCACTTTAGAATTGGAGAGCAGCAAAGAAGAAGGAGAAGAAAATCGACACACATGCTTATAGTGCTGGCTGCTCACTTAACTCTCACGATCCATGGAGGGAGACTTACCCAATTTTACAAAAGAGGAAACTGAGGCTCAGGAGTTACACTGAAGAACTTGCCCAAGGTTATATAGGGAGTAAGTGCCAGGATTGAAAACCAGCTCTTGAAACTAAAGCAATGCATGTAAGTCAGGCAGCTCGATCATGTCCTAAATGTTCAGCTACATTTAAACCCCCAGTGCAGTTGTCTTTATGAAGTGTAAATATCCCAATTTTGCTTTATTAGATGCATTGACCTTGAGCCATGAGAACACAGAATCACTTTGGATGTCATCTAAAAATGGTTCGTGTTGAAACATGTGCTGAGGAATGCAGTGGAGAAGCCCAAGTGCATGCCCTCATGTTTTAGAGCTTAAGTTGATTCATCTTATTATTATTTTATTTCTAATATATGGAGAGTATTTTAATGTCATATCATGTACTGTAAAACAAACAAAAATAGTAAGAAACATACACACAAACACAAAACATAAGCAACACACACAGAAACACATCTGTGTGCTGCCAGCAATGGAAACAGAAACATATTTTGTACCTATGTGACTGTGGCCAAACCCTTTCCTCCCTGACCACAGGTTTTCTTAAATAAGGGTGACAGTGGCATATCTGTAAGAATTATATGAGACAATGTACCGAAATGTTAAATGTAGGTCTTACTCTTGCACACCATCATACTATGAACAGAATCCTTTGCTTAAGACACATCACTTGATTGATTTCTGAGACATCAGATAGATCTGGTCTTAACTAACATACTGTTCTACTATAAAGCCAGATTAAGAAGTATGTAGCATAACCTACTAAAACATGGTAAGTAATAAGGATGTACAAAATTTGCACACTGTATCTGTAAGCCTTTATTCTCCTTCCCCCTTCTCTCATGTTCTCTCCTTGATCCAAGACTGAAATGCCACACTGAAAAGTCTTTGCCAACTGGGTTGCTTGTTACTGAGGAGCACAACTCAGTCATAGCTTCTAGAGTGATAATCTACACCTACAAACTCACTCAGCCACGACCACACAGGGCAGCTATCTGGGCCAGCAGAGTCTGGCACAGGCATTGTTTATATCACCTATGAATATATCTGGCTTGCCTTATTCCAGAATTCCCTTCTCTCTTCTAAATCCTTTTTATCCTTCAAGACGAAATTTAAACATTACATTTTGGGAGCAACCTATTTAATCTGATGCTCCAGGGAGACGAATCTTTCATTTCTTAGCTTCCATGTTGTACAATGCACATGAACCTATGCACAGAGCCATAACATCTTCCCTTGTGGTACAAAGGCAAGGCTATATAGGTCACAGCCTCCTGGGTACCAAACTCCCTAAAGAGAGAGTCTCTTGTCTATCTCTGGACTCTTTTCCTCGCTCTCCAACTGCCAGGAACAAGAGACATTCAATTAATGTTTGCTGAATCAAACATATATTATTAACAAGATGCAGAAATACTTCTTGCATCCATTTGGTCCATTTGTAACTACCAACAAGTACACACATTCCATAGATGAGTTCATGTGAAGTTAATTAGACGAGTTAGTTAAGTCTCCAGCCCAGCAGGTTATGAGAACTGAATGTCCCCAGTACTCCTGAAGGCAAAGGTAAACAAGCTTTTGCCTTCTACGTGTTTAATGAGGGTTTCCGGAGGAAGCTTTGTGCTAGGTAAACCACTCTCAGATCTGGAGAGTAAAAAATTGTACATTTAACAGCTTTAGTAAAGTACTAACAGGTCTCACCCTCAGTTTCCTTCTATCTCTAGGACAGTTTTGCTCAGTACAACGGCAGAGGGTGAGCTGTCATCTGTGAATGTAGTTCTCCTTTCATGGATCACATCAGTGCCCAATTCCATCACTTAAGACAGGAGACTGAGGCAAGTGCTGTAAGCATCAGAGACTACGCTTGTCTTTCTAGGATGCTCGAGAAGAGACCTCTGAGACTCCCTTTCGCTTGCCATCCATTCATAAGGTGAAGCCATCGTGAAGCAGTGGCTAGAGGAAGGGACTGAAAGGAAGGAGCTTCAACTACATCAGATGCAAATTCCAGCCAGTGACAGCCAAATATGAGCAGGGAAGTTCTCATAGGCAGGGACGATGTTTATTAAGCAGCTCTCTTTGATGAGTGATGAACAAGCCGGTCAGAAGCATGTGAGTTAAATTCCCCCTGAGAGACTGGATTTAAAATAAGTGGAAGAGTGCTGGCTCAACCCAGATTCGGACCCTCTAAAAAGCCTCAAGAAGCCATGTTCTCTGAGACCTTCACAAGGTTACCCGACACCTCTGTACAGAGCGCCAGATTTACTGTGGGCAGTGCTTAGGCTGTGGAGAGATGCATGGGTGGATGAATGTGACCGGGGCACAGCCCTCTCTCTATTAGCAATGTGCTACTGGGTCACAATAGGGACAAGTGTATATCACAGGTGTTCCTTCTCGGGTTGTCCAGGTTTAGAAAGGACTTGATACATAGAACACCTTTTCTCAAGCACAAGGTTTCCAGTGAAGCCTGACTAAGTTTTCCACAGGAAAAAGCAGACAACAAGGTAACTCGGTGTGGCCCAGCCATGAGAGACAAATGCAGAGGCAGTCACCAGCCCTACTGTACAGACTTTAAGATGCTCCTCTTCAATGTGGACTGTGGAGAAGGAAAAGCTCTGAGACAACTAAACCCGAGACAACAGGGCAAGGGGGCTGTACACAGACGAAGTAGCCATGCTCTGTAGGAAGAGGCAGGGGTCACACAGAAAGAATATCCAGTGCGTGGAACACAAATATCTATTCATTCAAGGGCTTGCTAACCTTAAATGAATCCCTCGCTTTCAGGATCCGAAAGCCCCACAGGGAACATCTGGCCCAAATTATCCCTACAGAAGAAAAACCCTAAGCTGAGCAGTGAAATGATTTGCCCAAGGTCAACATGGCTATTGAAAGTCAGAGCTGACACTGAACCTGACTTTCTTACTTCCCTGCCCAGGACTGCTCTCACTAACTCATGTTACTACTTTGGATGGGAGCCCGATGAACTCTCCTGCCAGGTGACAACTTGTTTCCCCTCCAGAGGAGCAAGGAAAGGGGCAACGGAGGTGTTTTTTTTCACCTTGGCACACACCAGAGATGGCGTCAAGAAATCCAGGTTTAAACCAGGTCAGCCAGCAGGGTTTGTCTATAGCGCAGCTGAGCGATTGCCAGTCCAGCCAGGATTCCGTCAGTGAGATGGGTGTGTCACCGACAGAGCTGAGCTAATGGTGTTCAAGCCAAGAATTCATTGAGGAGACTGGGAAAGGTAGGTCCAGGTTGGGGACAAGAAGTAGGTGAAGAGTAAAGAGATGGCGGTAGTTCTGGGTTCTCTCCCAGCCTGGGACTGCCCTGAGCACACACACTGCTTTGGGAGGGCCCCCAGGATACATGCTATCCCTTGATACGTATGTATTTGTGAGATTTTCACATTTAAAGAGAACACACAGCCCTCGGTTTAAGTAGTATGATTAAAATATCCTCAAGTCAGCAGTGAGAATTGAATTTGCCAAAATTAGGCTCCACAGTCTAAATAAACAGGCTTCTCCTATAGTGGCTAAGCCATTTACATATGATATCCTATAAAAGAGAATTCTTTTTCTTTTAAGATTTTTTTTGGAAAGATTTATTTATTGTTATACATAAGTACACTGTAGCTGACTTCAGACACACCAGAAGAGGGCATCAGATCTCATTATGG
>NC_034592.1:108698046-108701358 GCF_900095145.1 Mus pahari
CTGCCGTGCAATGTGCTGCATGTGGATGCCATGTTTTCTCATGCAGTTCTGCCCTCGATAGTCAGGAGGGTTCCCCACTTCATAGGTGGATGTAGCCGCACTGTCTATCCTCCAATTATCTGAAACCTTTTCATCAGTTACCAATTTTCTGAATACTGCTTCTGCAATGGGTGACCGGCAAATGTTACCGAGACACACGAACAGCACTGACTTGGACCCAACCTCTGCCATGTTTCCAAAAGAGAATTCTTAATCAAGCTGGATGCAAATAATAATTAGCATCTCATAGCCTTCTTCAATTCTTGCTCCACAAGAGCTGTTAAACCTTTGATCTGATTCCACTGCAGACTCTCCTGTTCACACATTTTCTGTTCCTTCAACTGTTTCCTGTTCTATCAGTTTATCTGAACAAGGGTATTCAGGATGTAAAGAGCCATTGATACATGGGTACAATTCTGAACATCAATTCAACTTCAGCATTACTAGCACAGGACTTAATCTCAGATCATAGTAATTCCCAGAAGAAACACTTAAATTATTAGTTATATTCCAAGCAAAGGAAATTAAAAAAAACAAAAACCCTTCCTGAACAGATACTTCCTTCAGTGTGATGAAGAGCAATAGAAACCAGCTACATCATCTCACAGCCCAGTCAAGCAAAACATGAAATGACTTTTGTTAAAGTGAAGGCTCTTTTGGCACACTGACTATTGCTTCGGATATTCTCTATCTAAGAAGTTGAGTAGCATTATGAAAAGGTTAAAAAAAAAAAAATCAAATAAGCCAGGAAAATACCTGGCTACAGTATATGCTAATACAAACCCATAAATATAGGAGTAGCCCCCTCGTCAGCCTGAAAGAGAAGGGTCAATGGGAAGGGCTATCCGAGGTGTATTCACAGCGGCAGAGCCTGTTAGGGTGAGAAGGCTGAGTCTGTTTCCCAGGAGCTACTTCCTGCCATTCGCATCCTTGGAGTGCAGGAGACCTATAGTTGTCAGGGGACTCCACCTTAGTGACGAAACAGTGAGCCTCAGAGAAGTCCGTGGACATTCGTGTGTGCATGGGCGATTGACAGCTTCACTGTCAGGCCGACTGGATTCAGACACATCGTGGAAACACACTTCAGACTGTGACTGAGGCTAACTTTAGAAAGGTTTTACAGAGCAAAGAGTATCCTCCCTGGATATGGGCTAAGTCCCCAAAAGGCTGGGGTCCCGGGCAGAATGTAAAGGTGAATTCCTTCTAAGCACCGGCACTTACCTCTCTGCATCCTGACTAGTGATGCAATGTGACCAACACCTCAGAGTTCTGCAGCAGCTAGAGCCGCTATCGTGGCCACGGAATCCTCCCAGTGATGAACTACACCCTCAAACTGTCTGTTATAGAAACCATTCCTTCTTTTAGTCCCTTTTCTCAGGGATTTCTTCAAAGCAGACAGAAAAGGAACTAGTATAGCATCCTTGTCAAGAAATCTCAGTTGCCCAATTTCCCCAGAGGCAGCTGTTTGAGGGATAGCTACATCCACATCCACACCTTTTCTGAAGCAGGTAAATAAAACCACCTCACCATACCGCACCAACACATGCATGTAAGGGGCCAAAGCCTCTTGCTATCTGCTTTAAGTTACTGGAAATACCAAATGTGGAGCTGCAGGAGAGGCAGTGGAGTGCTGGGTATTTCACACCAGCTCTCTCTCTCTCTCTCTCTCTCTCTCTCTCTCTCTCTCTCTCTCTCTCTCTCTCTCTGGCATGTATCTCTTCTACAGGCAACAGCCTTGTTCCTTTCTTAACAAATTGGAGTCACAACCATATTATGCCTGAGGAATCCTGAGACCCCTTCAAAAGGGAGCTGGACGCAGTCCTCCAGGTTCTGGGCACTTTTGAGCAAGAGCAGAGAGCACTCCAGAAAGTCTGGCTGCTGGAGGCTGGGCTCCCCCAGACTGAAACCCAAGAACTCTCATTAGAAGAGTCTGCCTCCAGTGAAAGGCCTGCCGAGGACACAGGCGGAGGACAAGCAGACAGACTCAGAATGCAGCCAGGGTCCCAAGCAAAGCACAATTTTACAATCTGTGTGAGTTCTGCCAACGCAGCCAAGCTGCGTACCTCACTGTGTCCATGTGAATAAGGAAGAAAAGCAAATTCCCCTGGCTTCCCAGAGCCCCGGAGTAAATGCTGAGCCTCTGCTGCCAAGAGGTTTCTGCAGCCTTCAAGGGCAGAATGGCTTGACTCTGGCAATGGAGACGGGGATGAAACAATAATAGAATAGCAAATGAAGATGATAGGGGGAATTTCATACCTAAATGTCAGGAAATAATGAACAGCACCTACTGAAGGGGGAGCACCAACGGATGCTATAACCATAAAACCTCCTTTTACAGACAAAGGCTGTCAGAACGTTTAGAATGCCCAGTAGATGTTTTCAGTCTCCTTCCCCTGTAAGAACAAAGTGCGTCTAGCTCTACTTACTGTACTACATATTGAAGGTAAATTTTGGAGCCTGAATGCAGAGAGATGGCTTTGATAATGGTGACTCAATTTGCCCTACAGGAAACTAAAACTGCCTTGGAGATTTATAGGGACCAGCAAAGTTTTCTGTTATGCCCATCTTTCATGCCCATGTCTTCTCAAGCAAGAAGATAAGACAGGAGTGGAAGCACATGTAACCTCAACCCAGCACAGTCTCCTCCTTAATGACCCAACTCTGCCACCTATGAGTCAAACAGCCTCTTCCTCAGAAGGCAACATAGGGGTTAGGTTGTAGGGGTTAGGTGTAGTTATATATAGCAGCTGCCACCACTAGCCTTCAGACACTCCATGATGGGCAGTTCCAAGGTTTGAGAGGGGCCACACAGGGGTACAGCAGTGAACTTCATTTTGGGGTCTTTTTCCCACCCAAGGATACTATCAGTAAGCAAGAACTTCAAACAAAAGTCACTATTAGGGCCTGACATGGTGGTGCACGCCTTTAATCCCAGCACTCAGGAGGCAGAAGCAGAGAGAGAGCCCTGTGATTTTGAGGTCAGCCTGGTCAACAGAGTGAGTCCAGGACAGCCAGGAGGCTGTTCCACAGAGAAACCCTGTCTCAAAAAAACAAAACAAAACAGAACAGAACAAAAGCCACAATTATTGGGAGACAGATAAAATAGGCAAATGACATTCTGGGAGAAATGGGGACTTCCAAGCCTTTTTGTAGCTAAGTACAGAATTTGTGCTACGTGATATAAGATCTGACATATTTACATACTTTAGCATGTAAGATTTGTATGTATTTCCTAGCTTTGTGGGATGCTGTTCTCTCTCTTTTTTTTTTTTT
>NC_034592.1:108701448-108705241 GCF_900095145.1 Mus pahari
TGCCTCTGCCTCCCGAGTGCTGGGATTAAAGGCACGTGCCACCATGCCCGGCCTGATGCTGTTCTTATACAATGCAATTTCCTAACTTCAAAGCTTTGTGCTTCCATTTCTTTGGAATTTCTGTAAAGGGCCTGGAACATGGCTGAATCCCAAATATCTGTAGACTAAGACTGTAATTCTGGAAGGAGCCCTAAAGACCATTTCCTGCATGTCACAATAGAAAGACCTCAGGAAGCTAGACATCCTACCCTTGTGTGAGCCGTCTTAAACCATGTTCTCTCCTGACCACATCTCTTCATTCCACCAAGGGATATAGCTGCACACAGCCCACTCCCAGAGTTGCTTGGAGGGTTACTTAATGCAATGTGTTCACAACAGACAGCAACAGAAGGGCAGGGAGTGCCCAAAGCCTGGAGAACTATATCTGGAAAGAATTCAGGGATTTTTTTTTCCCCAAGGTCACCCAAAACTCAGATCGTAGATGCCAAACTACGATGATTTATGTTTTTCATACAATTAGTGACTTCCTGCATATGAGATGGATCAGTAGACTCTGGCTTCCCGGCTCTGCCCCTCAGCACTGTTCATTGCCCCCTGTTTAGTAGGAAGATGAGAATTCTAGAACACTGGGCCAAGTCAGAGAAGTTACCCATAGAGAATTCACCTACAGTGAATGTCATTGTTAAAATTATTGTACCATCCTAAACTCTAAATACATTCACTACCAACCAAAGCATCACATCTCTTGTAGACTTGTGATAAACAAGATTATCTTGTTGACAAACAAGCCCTAACTGACCCTCTAAGGTGACAACCTTGTGGTGAGAATTTTCTTAGTCTTAATCCTATGGAGGAAAGTTTTCTCTCTAAATGAGAGGTTTAGCTGCCAATAACATTTTCATTCATCTTCAGAGCTCACCTAGGAGCGGTTATATAGTCAGTAAATGCACTTATGGCTGAGAAACAGGAAGGCAGGTAATTCTGGCAACCATTCTGGATCCACTCAGCAAGAGGCTTTCGCAGGGGGCCAGTCTTGAGACTTGACAGTCCAAGTTAAGTATGTAGAACATTTGAATTCCTCAGCTGGACCCCCAATAGTTCTGACTCCCCTAGGATACAGGAGTCATGTGTTTCCTGACAGCCATGTGTTGATGATTCTGGGAGCTGATGGACTACATTTTGGGCACGAGTAGACAAGGTGGACAGTGAATTCAAGCCAGGTTCCTACCAACAAGTGTGTGGACCCTGATAATAACTCTGGCTTACTAGAGTGCCATGGGATCCTGACTAAAAGGGGACAATGAATCAGGTGTCCATAAATTTCCCCTGCACAGGCATATACAGCAAGGCTGTGCTACACTGGGTAATTTTGACGGACACTGGACCACAGATAGTGTGTGGTTACTGTGTCACTGTATGTGACACGCCTACTTCAGGAAAACAACACATGTTGAAACACAGCATGCTGACCTAAAGTGTTTCTTTGTTGTTGTTACTTTGCTAAATGTTATATTATAAAAATAGGACTTGAACCAACATCAGATGCCTGCAAATGGATTAACTCTTGGTGCCAGGATAGAATTATCACATCCTGCCATCAGCAAGATGGCATGGATTTATCTAAAACAGAAGAATATCTTTTAAGCCAGACCACTTCCATCCTCAAGGATGAACGTCTGCTGCTTTGACAGATGATGCTGTGGTGACAGAGTGCCACCGAAGCACAGGCATGCCAGTTCGCACATGACTGCAGCCACTGAAGCACAGGCATGCCAGTTCGCACGCGACTGCAGCCACTGAAGCACAGGCATGCCGGTTTGCACGTGACTGCAGCCACTGAAGCACAGGCATGCCAGTTCGCACGCGACTGCAGCCACTGAAGCACAGGCATGCCGGTTTGCACATGACTGCAGCCACTGAAGCACAGGCATGCTGGTTTGCACGCGACTGCAGTCATTGAAGCACAGGCATGCCGGTTCGCACGCGACTGCAGCCTATGGTTTAAATAAAGTCAGGCCACCAGGCAGAGCCATCAGCTCCTCTGTGGTCTAGGTTGTGAAGAGACAGACACCATGACCATGGCAACTCTTAGAAAAAGAAAGCATTTAAGCAGGGTTGGCTTACAGCTTCAGAGGTTCAGTCCCTTTATCTTCATGGTGAGGAGCAAGTGGGAAGGGGCACAGGTAGAGACGGTGCTGGAGAAACAGCTGAGAGCTCTACATCTGGATCCACAGGCAGCATGAAAAGGGGGGAGACACTGGCCCTGGCTTGAGCCCCTGAAACCTCAAAGCCCATCCCCACTACACACTTCCTCCAACAAGGCCATGCCTAATCCAATAAGGCCATACTTCCCCATCCCTCCCAAGAAGTGCCATTCCCCAATTACCAACTCATTTAAACCACCACAGGTGGAAATTTAAATTATTGCTTAAATATATATATTTGAGAGTCTGGAGGGATTTTTTCCACCTTTAATCTCAGCATTCAGGAGATAGATGCAGGTGGTTCTCTCTGTGAGTTAGAGGTTAGTCTGGTCTACAAAGTCAGTTCTAGGACAGCCAGAACTGTTACACAGAGAAGAAACCCTGTCTAAAAAAAAAAAAAAAAAAAGGAAGAAATCTAGCTCAAAATAGTATTAACTAGAAAAAAGTAAATCTGTTTGTGGTGGATTTTAGTCTACCTTCTTATCTAACTGCTTGTGCTTCAATTATTTTTCTTTGTGTGTGTAGCGGGGCATGAGCATGCAGTGTGTGGAGGTCAGAATTCAATGCTGGATGACTTCTCTATTGCTTTTCAACCATACTGTGTATGTGGGGTTATGCCTGCATGGCAGGGTGAAAGTGGACCTGATTAGAAAGTTTCTTTAGAGCAACTCCGTTCTGTGTCGTCTGGAAATCGGCAGTTCAGTTCACAGGTTAGCAGCGGCAGCTCGAACCACTCACAGACATTTCACAGATACACCAGCAGTCCAGTTCGGTAGAGCTGGGATAGCAAACACGACTCAGCAGCGGTGGTACTACCTAGCAGAGACAGCCAGGCCTCAGCCTTGGCAGGAGTCAGCAGGAGGGACCAGGAGGACTGCCAGGAGTTCTTGGCTGTGCCTCTCTCAGTGAAGCTATGCAATGCTTTGCTTCAATAAGCAAGTCTAGCACAGCTCCCATCACTGTCCGCCGAGTCCTTTCTATATGCCCTCCAAACATCACATGTCCTCCACAAGTCCTGCTCAGCTTGTGTCTTACACGTGCAGCTGTCTCAGCTGACGTCACACTGCCAAGTCCACAGAAGCAGCAAAAATCCAAGGCACACCACCACAAGTTTTTTGGTGTGGTTTCTCTCTAAGGAGTCCCAACAAATAGAGCTCAACTACACAATGTAAGGCGGACCAATACATTAGTATTGTTAGCAAAGAATCCTTCATCACGTGTCCTTTCTCGGGCTTGCTTCAGCAAGACATCCTTTCTCCTGTGTCTGCTTCAGTCAAACACTCCTTCACGTGTGTGTCCCAGCAAAACACCATCCAACACAGCTGACTTTCCAGAGAACTCTTAAGTTTCCACTTCACCCTGTCATGGAGACTGGAGTTTTTAATGAAACATTTAAACTCCGGCACTCAGTACGCAGCTTTGCAGTTTATAGCACAAACAAGGCTCTCAATAAAAACTTGAGGGACAGACGAACAAAAGGACAAATGTGGGTGAACCAAGAAAATATTTACTCCTCATGTTCCCGTCAAGAATTTGTGATGAACCAGACATTTCTGGTTTTGTCTGGTTTGTTTTCTTTTTCTTTCTTT
>NC_034592.1:108715800-108733413 GCF_900095145.1 Mus pahari
GTTGGGTGCTGGGTCAGCCTGCGGACAGCCTCCAGGCGAACACCCCTCCTGGGCAGGAGAGGCGCAGGACGATCGGGTCCAGCTGCGGGTCCCCTCTCCAGTCCGCTCTTTCCCCGCTCTTTCTTTCTTTCTTTCTTTCTTTCTTTTTTTTTTTTTTCAGTTAGTCCTTGACAGTTTCATACATGTCAATACCGTAGTCTGTTCACTCCCCGATCCATTTTTCCTTCCTTTATCTCTCTTATCTTCTCTCCCTTCCTCCTCTAGCTTTCCTACATCCACAACTTTGATTTTGTTTTATGACCCACTTGCTCTAACCAGGGATCTCTTTGTGACCATTGGATTGAAATGATCCGGTGGAGCCTGGTGGGGTCACACGCTGGAGTCGTTAAGGCAACAACTCCTTCTTAGCCTGGATCCATCAGTAGAAAATGATTTGGCAGTAGGGGTAGGGCCCCAAGCCCCTCCCCCACCCATGCGTGACTGCTGATGGGCACATTCTTTTGAAGACCAAGTACTGTGCATTCCTGATGCAATGGCTGTCTTGCCCAGAAGGAGGGCATTACCCAGCCCTCCTCCCTTTCTTCCAGCTACAACAATCATTCTGCCCCCTCTTCTACAATGTTCCCTGAACATGGAAGAAATGGCATAAATGTCATCTTTAGGACTAAGCACTCGTGGGTCACATATTCTCAGGGTCTTGTATTTCTGCTTTTTGCCAAGAGCTATTTTAGGCACTGAAAATACTTTACAAACAAAAGCATCAGGTAACTAGCTCTTTCCCTCCTCTTCCTCCACCTCTTCCTCCTCCTCTTCCTCTTCCATTCCCTCCTCTGTGAACATAAGTGTAGCTATGCTATGGTTCCTTCGGAAGTCAGAAGACAACCTTGGATGTTGACCATTCACCTTGTTTGGAACAGGGTCACAGTGTTCGCTTCTGTGTGTACCAGGCTAGCTGACCCAAACCGTCAAACATTCTCTCTGCCTGCCACCTCCTCACAGCGATGCACTGCTATTAGACATGAGTGGCAGTGCCTGGCTTTTGGGAGGGTTCATCTCGGAAGGCTTGAGCAGGAAGCATGTTACACACTAAGCCATTGCCACAGGCTACCTCCTGCTTTTCTCATGGTACTATTAGAGAAATCTAATTTGGGAGAAATATTTTTGCAATAAGGTTATGTGGTGACCTTGGACTGGGGGACAACATTAAAAAGGATGATGAGAGAAATGAAGGGCTTATGATATATAAATTAATGAATGAGTGTCTTGTGAAGAGGATTAATTACTTCCCATAAACCTGCTATCCTGGGGGAGAGCAAGGAAGTGGCTTCTGTAAAGTTGGTTTTGAACGAACTATTTCAAAACCATATTCCACTAGTTAAACCGGGGTGAAGCTGCCAAGTGGCTTAAGTTCCAACTACCTACTCATTCCTAAAACATGTATAAAATGAAACATTTTTTAATTTCCAAGAAAGTGGGCCTTACACTGTATGTTGTCTATATTTAGTCATCTGTCCTCTACTAGACTGTAAATGCACTCTCCACACGGATTTGGTACTCCTTCCTTGTGACATGTATATGATACCTCTTTCTCGTCACCTGTCTCTCATGTATATGACACACTCTGTTCTTTCACCCTCTCTCCCCCCTCTTGTCAGCAGAGGTTACATCAGATAATCCATTGAAATGGATATGGAGGAAAGAAAGGAGGGAGGAAGGGAGAGAGAGAGAGAGAGAGAGAGAGAGAGAGAGAGAGAGAGAGAGAGAGAGAGAGAGAGAGAGAGAGAGAGAGAGAGAGAGAGAGAGAGAGAGATTAGAATCAACCATATTCTTAAAATGCATATACTTCATGATACTATTAATTCTGATATATTTCTCTTAAAGAATAGTCAGAAAGGGGGACTGTGAAATGACAGTTGGCTTCTCTAGTAAGCCAGCTATGTTAACAGTGCTCCAAATCTGGAGAGGCCAATGAAAGAGTGCCATGAACGCTCTACCCTTGCCCTGACCCTTTCTAAGCATCCGGACCCTTTTATATGCTACAGTGTGTCGGTGGGTGGTCTGGGAATTCTAGGGGAGGGAATAACTTTTGGTCTGGGAGGCGGCATGCAGAATGCTACAGGCTGCTGCTGTAACTGCTTCACTGTGGAACCTGAAACTCTCCATCAGACTGACTTTCCCCACCCATCCTCATCATCATAGCAGATGCCAGCTCCACCCTGCCACTCAGTGATCAACTAAGAAGGCTATTTATGGCACACAATTAGTGGCTGGACAGCACCCTGGGCAAGCAGATCAATTAGGCAAGCTCGCTGGAATCATCTCTTGGGTCACAGAACCTACTTGCAATACAAAGGTGGAGGGGTTTGAAGTGTGATTTGCTGTGACATCTCCGGAGAGATGCTTTTCTGACTCCATGCCTTCATCTGAACTGTTCAGATGCCCCAGGATGTATTTTCTTCCTAGTTATTGATTTGCTTCCCCCCAAATGCTTACTATCTATTAGTAGCACAAAAATAATTAAGTGTAACTGACCTTTACATGGTTATGCGATAAATATCTACAAAATAAAAATAATAGTTATGCAACTACAAAACAAGCCCTAACTTCTCACTAGCCCTTATGTTAAAGCTAGAAATGCACTCACAAAGTCCCTAAAGGAACTTAGCTTGACAAACTTCTGGTCAGTGGCATTTAGAATCTTGTACCAGGGCAGAGTAGCTGCAGGTATGCAGAGACGGCCTAAGTGGCCATCATGCATTGTGACCAGGCTGTCCAACACTGACTGCAATGCATGCCATAACTGTGACACTTCCCATGCACCAAGTACCAGGCTGAGGTCTCTGCATACACCACTCAGTCACCCTTCCAGGTGGGAGGCACAGACTTATTACTTCAGATAGTAATATTGTATTGGGTGTAGCATGCTCCCCACTGAGCAGATCTCAGTGTGATGATGAACCGCAGCCCAAGCTCATGGGAAATAGCTCTCAGTGACGTTTCTCCCTAAACTCAAGCAGATCCCCAGGCAAACTGTAGGCACACTACGTATGACAAACAGGTATGTGGGAAATTCCAGAAAGCAAAATGAACCTACAATTCTTAGAGTTCAAAAGTCTTATAAATAAAGCCTTCTAGTTAAAAATAAACAAGTCCCTTCTAGAATATTCAAATAATAGATAGTAAATTAGGAAACAGGAAATAATTTTTTGATGAATTTTTTCCATTGTCAGGAAGAACCACTCGAGACATTTTGAGCCATGTTTGCCCTAACATTAATGGATTCCATTAGCACAGGATACAATGCAGTGTTATTGATAAAAAAAGAAAATGGTCTGGGCCTGGGGAAGTGGCTCAGTGGTTAAGAGCTCTGGCTGCTTTTTCAGAAAATCTTAGGTTCAGTCCCAAGCACCTACAAGGAGACTTCCATCTGTAACTCCAGTTCCAGGGCATCTGTTGCCCTCTCTTGGCCTCCATCTGCAGCAAGCACACATGTGGTACACAGACATACATGTAAGCAAAACACCTGTGCATATAAAATTAAATATTAATAATAGAAATGTTTAAATAAAAAATTAAAAGGTCTGTCATAATGATCTTATTGCTAAATGAATAAACAAATCCTATCATACAAAATGTCTTGCAGAACAGGCAAGAATAAAAGAAATACAATTATCTTTATCATTTAATTAAGTGTTCAATGCATTATATTAAAAAAATGAGAGTGCTATCTTTCTACTTTACAGTTTTATATCTTCACATCTTTGTACCAAGATAGAAATGCTAATGGTGTGTTAAATCAAAAATGTGTCTTACATTGACCAGGTAACCCAGATAAAATAATGACACATGGTTATTTCTCTTCAAAATCCTTTTTTTTTTTTTGAGAAATTTCTAGAGAAATGAGATTTTTATTTCGCTCGTTTGTGCTGAGGATTAACCCCAGGACCTTGTGTATGCTCAGTATGAACTCTGCCAATGTCTGCTCTTTGGTTAAGATGGATAGCGACATGTAATAACTGATTTGTATGTGAGTCAGAAAAGAGGGTGGCTGAGTATTTTAAATCTTACTGGAAGAACTGAAAACGGGAGTATGGATTCTCCTACAGTGGGTAAAACAGAATTCTGTTCTATTACCCAAAGAATGTGCTATTCATGTGCTCTGTACATTGTCAATTCCTAGTCACTTTCTCTGGAGGCTGCCAAGGGTCCCCACCCATCCGTGCAGAGTCTGCAGCAAGAGCAAGGTCACACTCACACATGTGAAGGCTGGGTGCACAGGCCCCAGAGGTTTGGACTACACAGTGATTTGGCATCTGTTCCATTCCAATGCTTGAACGGCAGTGAGGGGGATCTTCCCAGTGTCTCAGTAAATGAAACAGAATGTAAAGGAAAATGACATCATTGCACATTGGCCAGAATCTTTTCGGTATTTTCTGTCAACTTGAATTTCATAATACAGACACCTACTTGTTGCCCCGCAGTTTAAGCGCAGTTAATGACGTTTTAATCAGATTCCCAACTGTAAGATTGAGCAAGATCCCACCTGCTTCTTCCAGACATCAAACATGGAATAATTCTTTTACCCTGATTGATCTTTCTGTGTTGTGATAACTTTGGTAAAGCATGTTGACTTGTATTTGTGACTGTTGCAATAGAAAACTTCGTATGTTTATAAGAAAGGAAGCATGAATTCAGTCACCTTGGCACATGTGCTTAAGATCACAGTCGCAAGATTGGGAAGGGATTTGAGAGACCTTCTCTGTTCAAACCTCACAATCTATAAATTTACAGTTGGAGGCCCAGGAAGGCTAGGAACCAAGAGAAACAAACAACTGATATTTAGAGAATTATAATGGTTGAGTAGCAATATAAAATCCAAGTGTGGAGGCTGGAGAGATGGCTTAGCAGGTTAAGAACATGCAGTGTTATTCCAGAGGACCTGAGTTCACTTCCCAGCACCCACATCAGGCAGCTCACTAACCCCTTTATCTCCAGCTCCAGGGGCACTGGTAACTAATGGTCTCCACAGGCACCCAACCATGTGTGCACAAACCCCACACAGACGCATGCACATAATCATATATATGATTACATTTATATACATATTTATCTTACTGTTTGCATTATATTTCATGCCTGTGGACCTAAGTATGGCCACTGGCAAGGACGGCAGCACCTAGAGAGTGACAGACCAGCTGAGGCTCAGGCCAGATTCCAGACATATTCACAATTGCTTTCTATTTAGCAAGGCTCTTGGATAGTTTCTGTGTACATCCGTGTTTAAAAAGACCAAGTCTATATCCATCCAATGCCAAGTTGATTCACAGATTTGTGAGAATTATTTCCTGTCTATGAGGAAGTATGTACAAAAATTAAGGCTAAATCTTTAGAAGGCAGCATGCTGATACACATATGATTCTCAGCAGTTGGGAAATAGAACCAGGAGAATCGGGAGTTCAAGACCATTCTCCCCCTACATAGCAAGTTCAAGACCAGCTTGGACTATATGAGGCATGAGCTCACAATACCAAAAGACAAGCAACTAAACAAACACACGCATAATAAGTCTTTATATTTGTATCAATTGGTCCCAGTAGTTTCAAACATGCTAAAATCTGTCTTATGAAGGGAAACCTCTATAAGCTCCATTTGTGTCTGTATGATTTTTCAAGTGATTCATTTTTATTGAATTTTATAAGGATATCAGTTCACAAGAAATTAGAAATTATTTTAATGGAATTTTGCCAATAACAGAGTAGGAAGTAACTACGCAGTCCTTCTTCCCTCTAATCAGAACAGTGGGAAACAGCTGACTTACCTCTCAACTTGTCTATGAGCTCATATTATCTTATTGTGAAACTCAGGGAAAGACAGTGAAATAAAAGCGAAAATTCACATCCTGGGAACAGAGACACAAGGACCCTGAACACAGCACAACTAAGTAAAAGAACAATACACTAGAAGAATTATCTACCACACCAGGCAAGACTCATTATAGGAATTCAAGGCTGTTTCAGCACCCGAAAAGCAACCATTATAATGTCTGCCATGAGTGGACGGCAAGAAAAATGTCCACTATCCAGACAGATGCAGACAAAGCACTCGGCAAAGCCCAGTGTCCATTTATGACCAACCTTCTCAACAGTGAGTATAGAGAAGCTAACATGATGTGACAAAAGGGGCCTTCAGTGTCACACATCATGGGGAAATCAAAAGAGCTAAGACTGAGGGTCAGCGGGGATGCTGACCTGTGCCACTGTGACTGACCAGCACGTTTGAGGTTCTAGCCTGTGGAATAATGAAAAAAATTACAGTATACAGATTAGAAAGGTAGATGTGCATGTGCAATTCTCAGATAAAACAATCCTACAGTTATAAAATCAATTAATTAACAATCCAGCAAAGTTGCAGGATAAAATATAAGTATTTACAAATCAATCATTTCTATATGCTAACAGTAAAAAGTTTGAAATAAAATTCTACTTCCAGTGACATCAAAAGCAATAACATTTATACAGATAAAGTTCAGAAAAATGTCAAGAACTGAACCCTAAAATTTCTGAGAAAAATCGAAAAGCCTTTAAATAAGCGATATGAAATCCCATCTATACAGAATGGGAAAATGAATTGTTAATGTGATACTTCTCTATAGATTTATTAAGGCAATTGATTCCAGGTAAAAATGCCTCCAAAAGAATTATTTTCACAAGTTGAAAAATGAAGCAAGATTTTATATATAAGGAAATGTAGAGGAACCTAGAAGGCAAAACAAACAAACAAAAACCACAGTGAAACTGGAGGACTTCCCTGAGGGACCTGTGGCAGTTAATGGTTGCTGGAGAGGAGGTATCACTTTCCTCAGTACTGTACCCCATACTCCAATAAAGAGCCCCCACCTATGATCGTGCAAACAGCACTAAGCTCAATGAGTCACACATACACACTACACACGTACACACCACACATGCATACACATCACACATGGACACACACTAAACTTACATATACACTGCACATGTGCACACTCCACACATACACACACAAACACTACACATGAACACATACACATGTATACATGCAGGCACACAAAAAACTGGAAACAAAAGGGGAACATGTTGAGCAGAGCTCCAGGGGAAGAGGAATGGGGATGAGAACAGATTGTAACAGAGGTTGAAAACAATTAAAATGTACTAGATATGTATGAAACTGTCGAAGAATAAAGTAACTATTTTATAATTTAAGAAATATTTACATTAAGAGCAACAAATAGAACAAGTCTCAGAGTGTGAAAAATGTTCATGTCCGATACAGGGCTTCCATCAAAACCAAGAAACTCTCAAAATTCAATAAGAAAACCTAATTTTAAAAATCAACAAAATAGTTATGTATATACTCTATCAAATAATAGATATGAATAAGCACATGAAAAGGTGGTCAAGATCATATGTCATTAGGAAAACAAGGACTCTTAGCCATCGTTCCACAACCACTAGCATCAGCATGATGGAAAATGTGGGCAGTAAGGAGAGGTCATGAAGATGCAGAAGCTGCACATATTAATGATGGGAACGCAATATGGTGTGGGCCACTTTGAACATTATTTGCCTTTGCATTGTGAAAGTTACTCAGCGTGTCTCTGGGTACCACATTTAGATAAAAGCAATAAGTCTGAGTGACCTGTTGAACAGTAGACTGATGTTAGAAGGAAACCTGAAATTATAAAAATTATAAAATTTATAATTTTTATTTATATACATTTGAGGAATACAGTGCTCAAAACACATACACCGGAATTTAGTGATCAGGTAAAGCTAATCTGCAGGATCACTTTAGTCTTATACCACTTTTTTGTGCTAGCATCATTCAAAATCTCTCTAATTTGAAATATTCAGTTAATCATCTGCAAGCATCACTAGTGTACTGTGCTACAGAATATTAGAAGCTATTCTACTATCTAGCTGCAGCCCTGAACTTACTGACCGACCATCTTCACAGAAGATTCTGATGTTCTTATCACCAAACCCCAGCAAAACAAAACAAAAACGAAGCATACTGAATTTGATTACTACACAATACGCATGTGCTAAGACATCACACAGTAGCATACAATTATTATGTATCAACTTTAAAAGTTAAACATAAACAAATGGCATATGAACCGGCGATTTCAGACTTAGGTGTCTGCCCTAATGTGAGAGGGAGAACTACAGAGAAGCAGCCAGAGGCATGAGTGCTTGGAAACGGAAACTGTGTTCCACAGATGAGCAAAATGGGATGCACCCACAGGATGTGACACTATTCCACAACCAAGAACAAAATATCGATGTGTGTTGCATTGCAACAAATTACCAAACACACAGGAGGGAAACTACACTGTAAGTTCTTTTGTGCAGAAGGCTCAGGAAAAAAGGAAAACTTATAAATCAAGAAAGGGGATGAGTGGTGAGACTGGGTAGGCATGGGGACATAGATTTCCTCATAATAGGTCAGGGATCACTCTGGTGGCAGATAGTGGGTAAGAATCAAAACCTAGCTGGTGGTAAGGGTTACATCACTTTTAACTAAAATGTATTGAGCTATACACTTTAAATTATTCCAATGTGCATCTGTTTTTTTTTTTTTAAAAAAAATAAAAATAAAAACAACAATGGTGAATCAACTCATAATTATTTACCTAAGTCTCAGCACAGACTGTCAACTAACCCAACAGTAAACTTTGAGGTCATCAGTTAAGCATCCAGGGTGACAGCCATACTTGAAAGGTTTGTGTAAAGAGGCTCTGTACGTCTGACCATCTGTATGTCTGACCATCTGTATGTCTGACCATTTGCGGCTGGTTAAACTCATTCCCAATCAGGATTTGTTTGTACACATTTTGGAATCCATTTTCTCCCAAAGGTTATACCAATTGAAAATTTTTGTTTTGTGTCTCTGCTACCACAAATGTCAGGAAAACTTGGAGAAAAGCAAAAAAAGATGAAAAGAGAGGTACACTTGTACCCAAAGAACTTCTGCGAGAATGTTCCAGAGGTGGAAGTACACCAGGGCATAAATCATGCTTATGCTGGAGTCGGTTCTTGCTCAGTTATTGAACCATTTGCTTTTTAAAAACTCCTTTAAAAAAACAAAACGATGGTGTTGCTATAAACAGTATTTTAATTTATTCTAGAACAGCAGAGTTGGAAAAGAAGGCCTTTCAGCTGGCTAAGGAGGTAGAAATCGCCTGCATGTGCTGGCCAAGTCAGGCAAACAAGCAGCTGTGGGCCAGGCTCCAGATGATGGGCGCACAGGTCTCCTACGCAAAGAGAGGGATTCTGCCTGCGGATGAATGATTGCTGACAAATACTGAGAACCCACTTTTTACTGAAAGGCAGAGTTCACAAGCCAAGAGAGAGAGAAGCCAAAGACTTGGCGTGACCAGGCCACAGAACAGAAAGCACCTTTGAGAAACGAATGCCAGATTCCCACCACCCGGAAGAAGGCAGCAGAGATGAGGAAAGTCTGAGGTTAGACCAACAATCAGCTTAAGGTAAGTAACATTTTCAGTAAGACCCATGCTCCCAGTGGGGGACGAATCCCGGAGTTGCTTAGCACTGGTCTCACACTGGCTTGGAGGAGGCAGAGAAGAACCCTGATGCTCTACTGGTTTCTGTCCTGAGCCTGCAACAAATCCATACTGGGCTAATGCATCAATACATTTAAAATTAAACAGAAAAGCTAGAAGGTAGATTAAAATATTTATCCAGTCTCTAGAAGCTAAAGGAATCTGTAATCTCAAGAACAATAGACAAAAAAAATCACAAAGAAAATATTCTCGTGGTACAGTGAATAAAAATAAGAATATTGCTTAGCTGGGATATAGTTCAGTTGGTAGAGTTGCCTATTATAAATAAAGTCCTGGGTTCAATCCCAAATGCTACATATCTCAGTAATCTCAGCACCTTGGAGATGGCGACAGGAACATCGGGAGTTCAAGGACAACCTTACCTACACAGTGAGCTCAAGGCTAGCCTGGGCTATATGAGACCATGTCTCCAAAAACTCTAAATATTAACAGAAATTAAGCACCATGAAAAACATAGAATAAATAGAATAAATATTTTAAAAACTAATTCTCTGAAGACCTACTCTCGATCAATAGGTTGAACAAAAGCTTTAGACCTACTGTGTATTGACAGGATGAAAAAGGCTTTAATATTTTTTACTATTTAGAATGATCACATACTGGCCAGAGTGAGGCAAAACCAGAACCCAGACATTCAGACACATGCAACCACACAGACAATGCACGCCAAGTGCTTCAGACATTTAGACACATGTGATCACATTGGCAATGTATACTAAGTGCTTTAAGGAGTCCAAACTGGGTGTCAATGAGCTTATGCCAAGTACAGAGAAATCTCTGCACACACACACAAAAACCCAAAAACATTATTCCTCTGGATATATATGGTCCTGTCTAAAGGAAATATAGGGTCAAAGAGTGGAGTAGAGACTGAAGGAAAGGCCATCCAGAGACTGCCCCATGCGGGGATCCATCCCACATGCAGACACCAAACCCAGACACTATTGCAGATGCCAAGAAGTGCTTGCTGACAGGAGCCTGATACAGCTGTCTCCTGAGAGACTCTGCCAGATCCTGACCAATACAGATGCGGAGGCTCGCAGCCAACCATTGGACTGAGCACAGGGACCCCAATGGAGGAGTTAGGGGAAGGACTGAAGGAGCTGAAGGGGTCTTATCTGGCATCAATGGGAGGGGAGGCCCTTGGTCCTATGAAGGCTTGATGCCCCAGTGTAGAGGAATGCTAGGGCAGTGAGGTGGGGGGGGGGGAGCACCCTTATAGGAGCAGGGTAAGGGGGGTTAGAATAGGGCATTTGCAGAGGGAAAACTGGGAAAGGGGATATTTGAAATGTAAATAAATAAAAGAAAAGAAGAGAAGAGAAAAGAAAATACATTGCTCATGGTGACATAGCAAAAAGAAAAGAACAAGGGTAGAGCCCCAAAGCCTAACAAAACACAAACATGGGGTCACGTATTGCTTCTCAAAGGGGTACCTCAGGACAAGCATGGAATACAGACTGCACTCTGCGCTGACTGGGAAAGAAATTACTAGGTAAAGAACAGAAACCGACCCAAGGAAATACTGGCTATAATTGCATTAGCATGATGGCCACTACATGAGCTTCAGCAAATGTGAAATCATAGTTCCGAGGAAAATAATCTGTCTTTGCATCCTAATATGTAGCTCTCAGTTACAGTTTGTGGTCTAGCAAGGAAACAGTGGGCTCTCGTCCCTCTCTCGATGTCTACTTCTTTTAGGAAGATGTTTGACAGACAGTTAAGGGAACCCTCATAACGAGGCTTGGACTTCTCATCGATCCTGATGTCTCAGCATAGCTCCTCTTAGCAAGTGGCAGAGGCAGTGCTAGAATATGGAAGACAGCAACCATCATTCCTTTACTGCTGCGACCAGATGGAACTCCAGAGTAAACGCAGTCTAAGCGTAAACCTATGATAGCCCAGCAAAGTGTAAGGTCTCATGAGCCTCAGCCCAGAGGCAAAGACCGAGTCACCCTGTGTGCCACATGGACCACAGAGCTAGGCTGTTCTCAGGCCATGCCACTGGCCTGTCCACACTACTTATTAATTCAGCACAGACTGCTTTGATCAGAGTCCCTTGTACAATCAGAGGCACAAGCTAACAAACAGGCAAATGACAAGAGTCCATGTTGCACAAACTAGAGGGGGCGAGTCTGCAGAGTGGAGTATCAGTGATGTATCCATAATGGTTTGGGAGTATTGAACCCATCTCATACAGAACTACTAGAGATCGCTTTCTTGTCTAATGGATCAGTGAAACTATGAAAGAGTGGAGCACAGAATTTCGAGAAGATACCGCAGACTGGGCTGTGGCTTTGGTAGTGGGAGGTTGAGCCAAAGAAGATTTACCAGCTCCAGACTCCAAATGGCACAGAGACTCTTGTGAAAAGCAAACTGGACTTTTGCCTAAAGGCAACGAGCAGACACATGCATTAGAAATATAATTCTGCCCAGGGGATGAGCCTCAAGTTGGGCAGGTCATTGGATGGCCAGTCCCTCAGTCTTTGTCCCTCCAAAGCGTATCCCGTTCCCCTCACTGAGCTGCTGTGCCTGGCCTCAGTGGGAGAGGATGTACCTAGTCCTGCAGTGGCTTGATGTGCCAGGGTGAGGAGATACCCAGGGAGTCCCCACCTTCTCAGAGGAGAAGGGAAAGGGGAGAGGGGAGGGCTGCAATTGGGATGTAAAGTAAATAATTAATTAATGATAAAAATATAATTCTGATCTGCCACTCAACAAGTACGCATTAAGTACCTATTTGATGTGAACAGCTGCATATGGACACATCAGGGCCCCGAGTATTTCCCACTGTCCTTATCAGAGCAAAACCAGAGCAATAGGAATGATATGAGCTATAAGACATTCAGTGAAATGTTAATAAGATGATCGAGGACATGAAAAAGCTCAAGAACGCAGTAGCTCCCGTGAGCTCCAGTCAGAAACTCAGGGAGCCACCAAGGAGCAACAGGTGTCACCAACAGGTGTCATCACTGTTTCACATAACTTAAAATATCAGTTTATGTGAAAACATACTGAATATATCACATATAAAGGTATTAATAGTAAAAACTATAAAAAATATCAGAGCTTTTATTAGATTAGATCAACACAGTAGAATCCACTTACTAGTAGGTTCTCCTAGAGCCTAAATATAAAGGTAGGTTCCACTGGGGAACACTCCCAGGTGTCTCGCATGAGGTACATGGAAACTCCAGTGAATGACATGACAGGCATTCTGTGCTCTCAGGGACACTACAGCCAGAGGTAAGAAACCAGGGGGACCGACTGGAAGGGACTGTGGGAAAAGGTTTGGATCAAGAAAAACAAAGCAGGTGTGAGGGACCCACCATGAAACCCATCCCCCTCTGTGTATCAATCTAAGAAGCAAACTAACAAAAAGACTCCAGACTCATAGAGGCAGTTTGCTAATATGGGTGTGGCAGCTTTGAACTTGGCTATTAAGAGCTAAAACAGGCTGGGGAAAGGACTCGGTGAGTGAAGTGCTTGCTATGCAAGCATAAGGACCAAGCTTAAGTCCTTAACACATAAAAGCTGGGAGAACCTAAGAGCATCTGGAAACCAAGGGCTGGGGGGAGGGCAGGGATAGGTGGACCTCAGAGGCTGGGTGGCCACGCAGTAGAACAGAACTAGAAAGGGCCGGGTTCAGTCACAGCCCCCCCATCTTGAAACATAGGAGAAAGCACAATGAAGAAAGACACACATCATCAACCTCTGGCCTGCGTGCGCGCACACACATACACACACACACACACTCACACGGACAGACACGCACACATGCACGCAGGAGCACAAGTTTGCATCAGTCTCCATACTACAATAATGATGGAGCAAGAAACTGGAAGTCACACTCCCTTGATGCTCATTGAAGGCATTCAGGTCTGAGGAGACAACTAGAAAGTCAAAAATGAGAAAAGCAAGATGACCAAAACACCCTGGGCTGCTTTGTGGTATTAGTCTGCAATATAAAGAAATTACAATCCTTTCAATTTACTCAAAAACTACACCCCACCCCCCCATATCACGGGTGATTTTCCTTCCTCAAAGCACCATTTGCTGGATCTCTGAAGTTCCCCTGATAAGATTAGGTCACTCTTCAAAGTCAGACTTTTTACAATATTTATTTAGTGTATTTTACGTTTCGAGAGTTCTGCCAGCATGTATGTATGTGCACCATGTTCATGCAGTGCTCTCGGAGGCCAGAAGATGTCTTATCTCCTGGAACTCAACTTACAGGAGGTTATGAGCCATGTGGGTTCTGGGAATTGAACCCAGGTCCTCTGCTAAAGCAAGGCTCCTCTTAACCAAGGAGCCACCTCTCCAGCCTCAATTCTTATACTTTCTTCTAAGGAGGTTTTACCAAGTCTTACAAATCTTTGCAAGATCTATAAATTGTAATTTTCTAATGCTTTATCTTCCACTGAAAACATGGCAACCTTTCTTTGCCATCTAGAATGCCATAAGCACTAACCCTCGCACTCTCTTCTATCTCACTGTCACATCAACACCACCCATGTCCGTGCACCCACAATCACACCCACACTCGGCTCATCCCAATGAACTAAGAGCTATAAAGTGCTCTTGGGTCTTGTTCTACTGGTAACAGTGCCCTGGCACGTCCTAATCAACACTTGATGGAGGCAGAGGGGACAACAGCAGGGAGAGACAGTAAAGGGAAGGCAAAGAGGCAAACATGAACTTCTAGCTTAAACTGACTCCATCCATTCAGTTTCACTCAACAAAGTTTATCCTGAGCTGCTTCACCTGCTACTATTATAGTAGTTGTGGCTACAGTGAAGAACAGGGGTGTGGGCACAGTGGGGAGAGTACCTGACCTCATGATGTCCCAAGGACTAGCAAAAGGACCTCATCATGCAAGCTGCAGAGTATGGCATAGGTCAATGAGAACTGCCAGCAGAGAGGGCAAAGAAGGGGTCGTGGAGGAGGAGCTGCTACCCCCCCCNAAAAAAAGCTGGTTCCAGTTTGCTGTCTCAAGCTGGTTTTGTATCCCCGTCACAGAAGGAAGTCACCCTTTTCTTCTTTAGCTGCCCAATGGCAGAACTTCCAGAAGTCAGAGTCCTCAAAGCAGTTTAAACCTCAGCCTTTTTTCCTGATGCCCAACATCAATTGGGCCATAAATCTGTCATATACTCCCGCTAGTTTAGATCCCTCCAAGTTATAACCCATGCAGTCTGGCCAAGACACGGAGACTCCCAGAGAGCTTTCATCACAGCCCAGCTGGAAACTCTTAATTCATTATTTGCAGTCCTAGCCAGTACCTCCTATGAGTACTCCAAGTACAGGAATAACTAGGTCACAATCATGTTCTCAAGGTCCTGAAACCCTAATTGCAATTCCCCCATGATAAAAGAATCTGCGTCCGAATTCATGTGAACCGAGTTCCTTCCGTTCTCAAGCCAAATAATATTTTCTCTTGTGTAATTTGAATCTGAAACTTGGTTCTCAAAACAAAAAGGCATTTTTAAGTTTACGAACCACTGATTAACTCCAAGGGGGTGGACGTTCAAACAGCTCCCAACATGTTTTGCTGACCCACTCCATTTATCATCTTCTTCCTTCAGCCTTCTCTGTTGTCGTGTACGGTGGCATTTGCACCATAAGAAATCAAGAAACTTGCAAACTGGCCTCTTAAATAAACAAAACGTGCTTTCTCGGAGTTAAGTGGCCCTGAGAATTCTCGTTACCCCTCTGGTCAGCCGTGCCGTTTCTAATTTCATTATTTCGTGTGTTGGTAAGTGTCCATAACTCATGAGCTGGTGTGGGCACAGAGGTAAGCTGGCTAGAGAAGAGGAAAGGTCCTGCTTGGCCCCTTCCCATGGGAAACACACTGTTAACATTAGCACACTTAACACATCCCCTATTGTAAGAGCAACCCTCAGCTGGCACGGACTGACTTGTACAGCTTAACAATTCAAGAGGAAATTCGGCTGTTACTATGTACTTGTCACCAGGTAATGCCTCTTCCCACCAACACACAATGTTGGGGAGGGTTGTCTACAATAACTTAAAAACTGGAGTCCAGGAAGTGAGGCTAAGCAACCATGAGAGGGGCTGTTATTTCCAATATTTTAGAAGAAGAAAACACTTTAAAAGTCTAGCCTTGGAGTAGGCAAGTCTTTCAAATTCATTTTTAAGTTTTTCATTAATGTGGAGAAGTAGAAAGGAGAAGGGCATCTCCATGGTAAAAGTCACAAGCTATGCTGCATCCATGTGTCCGTGCAGAAGGAAAAACAGCTGAGCAGTTAGGGCAGGACCTTCGCCAGTGATATTACTGGGGAGCTTTGAGACAGGACTGTGAACTGGGCTAGGAGGAGCCTTGGGCCCTGACATTGTTCCGCTCATGGATGTACAAACTTTCAAGTGTGTTCTCTGACTTGTTTTAAAATTAAAGATGTGATCTCTGAAGCTGCATCTCCAGTGAGGTAAAAACCCTTTCAAGGTCTGGGGATCAGTGGGGGCTATGACTTTGAAGGGAAGGCAGGTAGGGAAAGTCCAGTGAGAAAACCAAGAGCATCAGGAGGAAGAGGAGGGTTCCCTGTCATGATAATGATATGAATGCAGCAATCGTAGAGAAGAGACAATTCTTTGCATGCTCACAATTGAGCACTTCTGGACAAAAGCCAGGTCTTACAAATACTTGTGAGGCAAGTGGACCATGCCACCAAATGGATGAAGTGGTAAGGCTGAGTGAGCCCAAACCCCCATAAAACTCATAACTGACTGTGGTAGGAATGGGGCCACTCTCTGCCAAACTCTACCTGAAACTGGTAACCATGACACCCTACTGAAAGGACCACGGCATCAGTTAAATAGTACAAAAGCCTGAAGTTCTCCATGTTAATGAGGTATCTAGACAGGTCCTGAGTGTTCAGGTCCTGCGTTTCCCTTCCCAGGCATTTCTTCCCACAAAGGTATTTAATCCCTGGTTCACCTGAATAAAGTGTATGCATTCACATTTGCCATCAAATAAAGCGGTTTGGACAAGCAAAGACTCTCTTCATCAAGGTTCACCGTAGGAGGAGGCCTTAATCATAAAGAGCAGAGCCCAAATCTCCCAGAAAAGGCCTTCTCTATCCCAGCCCCCCTGAACTCTCTGCACTCACTTGGAATCAAATTGGGTTCCACCCCAGTCCCAAACTTTGCCTTCCCCTTCCTGCCTAGCACATGGACATCCCAAGGAGAAGCATGGACTGGGGTACCTCATTCCCAACTCCCAGCAGTATACCAGCAGGGCCTGGGTACACAGGAGACTGGCAACCACAGCAATGGTCCCAGACTCCACTGTTTTCCACCAAGGAAACACAGACTGAGGACCCCATTACAGACTGCAGTCTGCCGCCCCTGAGTGGCAGGCCAGCACTCCAGCCCAAAAAATGCAGAGACAAGTGAACATAGGAGTCACCCTATGAAGTTAGACAGCTATATGATTCCTGCTAGGCTGCTGCTTGGTCTTAATAAGGACTATATGTATTTACAAAGAACACCTATTTACAGATAAGCAAGCAAGAAAGTTGGCATGCTCAATTTCCATACTTCAAGAAGACTCAAGTCCCCCAAAGCCAGCCTTCTAAATCCAAACCCACCGGGATGCTGAACAACAATGGTGAGAACACTTCTAACAAGCTTTTGCTTCAGTCTGGAGTTCTTTCATTGGTCCATAAGTCTCACCTCGGCCTACACTGATCTGAGAAAGAACCAAGAGCACCGCTTGACGCTTCACAGTCTCCCAGTGGGAAAAGCCAACTCAAGCTTGAGCTCCTTCAGGCTCCTCGGCCTGAGACAAGCTTCACCGGGCACTTCTTAACTGTTACTGAGCCCATCCTTCAGTTATTCTCAGTTTGGTAGGGAAGATAAGTATTCAGTAACCATCTTATCTAATAGAGTCATCACTGATATGAATTTTATGAAATTAAAAAGGAGACTGAAATTGATAGAGGAGAAAGTGGGGAAAAGCCTTGAAGATATGGGCACAG
>NC_034592.1:108734748-108746559 GCF_900095145.1 Mus pahari
GGGAGGGTATAGGGAACTTTCTGGATAGCATTTGAAATGTAAATAAAGAAAATATCTAATAAAAAATTTTTTTAAAGGAGTCTGTTTTCAAAATAACTTCTAAAACTAGAATGCTCTGTATAAAGTCAACTATTATTCCAAAAGGAGTGAATTGTTGAAAGATAACAGAGGAAAAGATTCCAGACAACCATTTAAAGGATAAAATAGTGATAAAGAAAGAAACAGCGTCTCCATTGTTCCCAGGCAGCTGTGGACCTGCCTTTGCAACGCTTCGGGTGAGAATTCTTGCTGTAAGCTAGAATTCCATACTAACCACTTATGTTGCTTTAAAAAGCTTTCTGTAACGCATGCAATATTTCGCTATTACAGCATAAAGAGGAAACTAGAGTGTGGGTTGCTCTATGGAGAATGTCAAAGTTTGATCCATTCTTCTTTCTCTGCAGTTACTGAAGCAAAAACTTAGCATTTCCACACACTTCTTTTTATTTTTCATCAAACGTCTTAGTTTTCTTTCCTTTTTCTTTTTACTCCAATTTTCCAGTTGTCCCTCAGGCACCTGCCCACACTGTGACACTATCAGAGACCATGCAGCCTATGTATACGTCACAGCAAAGGGAACATAGGTAGTCGCTAGGTTTCTGACAACATGACAGTTGTGACATTTGCATTTCATGGGATGACTGAGGGAATCTGACAGATGTTTGCCACTCCTAGTCCCAGAAACAGAACACAATTGCTAACTGTTGGCCTTCAGTCAAACACCCCAGTTTCCACTGACCTAGGAAACTTGCTGTATGTAATCCTGCGTCCAGTTTCAAAGGTATTTCTCTCCAGTCCCTACACTGCCCTGTGTGCTCCGTATGCTGCCTCTTCTGTGTGCCATTGCAATCCAAGACTCAGTCTATGGATGTAGATAACCCCATAGGCAGGAAATGCGTCTTGGTGGACACCCCAAATAAAGCATGGGAAAAAGGAAACCAGATGTACATTAGACCATTCCAGTGAGTCAAGACTGTGCCAAAAGCCACATACACCCGAATCTGAGTTTCTTCTTAAAGCCAGATCTTCTTGTGACCAAATATTTCTCAGGGGAAGAACACTGGCAACATATTAATCCATGTCACTTTAGGCTACCGAAAGGAACACACTGAATGCCTGTCATTCTTAACCCGCCTCTTTGCAGCCACAGATTAGCTACAGTGACTTTTCTGCTATATGGAGTTAAACTAAGGCAATGTCATAATCACGCACAGTGACTGGAAAGTTATGCTCTGTACAGGAGGCCAAACGCTTGCTGTGATTTTTGCGCCATTACCTTGGTAACTGAGGAAATTGATCACTGAACATTTCCACAGCCATGTGGCCATTCACGCTCTCCACTTTGAGCCACAGGTGGGGACAGGACAGATGAGTGCTTTCAACACTCATTGAATGTCTATTAGATTAAAGGCATTCTCTAGCTCTGTGATATGGCAGTCCCAAACCTTGTTCCCACAGAGACTTTCTACTTCAAATTCCCAGTTGTTTTCATGATAAAGAAAACTCCATGCCACCTGAGAAACAAGCCAAATGGATCCCAAGAAAGAACTGATTCTCAACCTTTCCCTGGCTCAAAAGAGGTCAGAGAAATGGCTCAGCCAGTGGAAGTGTTTGCTGTCAAGCCTGATGACCTGACATCCGAGACCCGGCTCCCGGAAGTTCAACCTCTATGCATGCAGGAATGTGCATGAACACAGACACAGACACACACACACACACAAACACAGAGATATTTCAAGCTCCTTCAGGACCACTTCTCTTCCTATTTAAGCCAATGCTCAATTTCCATGAGGCCTCAAACCCCTCATATTTCAATAAAAACTTTATTCATCACAGCCTCAGTCAAAGACTGCCAATCTTACAATAGCATTTTATAATTAAAGACAATCTCTCCCAATAATCTCGATCCAAATGATTTTCTTGGTCATATAAAATTGAGAGTTTACAAAGACTAATCAAAAGACTAAGGGACGCAGGACAAAAATTACAAAATGTCAATCCAAAATTAAAGAGGGTATGGACCAAGAGGAAGGCATAAAGACACTTAATATCAGAGGGTCCATTAAAAATAGCCAATGATTGAGAGCGGCAGCCATGGGTGCCACAGGCTGGGGGCACATCCACATGATACCTGAGCTGTTGTGGAAGCCATGGACCTCATTTCTAGACCCCCACTTTGGTGGTGGCTACTGGGGTTCCCTCCAGCCCCAGTTCTCCTGGCTATAAAATAACACTGCCTCCAAAGGCTGAGTGAGATAGGGATGTCTATGTGTACCCCACAGGTATAGGCTTCATGGCATAGGAGAGAGCACTTTTCACAGAATTCACTGGTTGTGTTTGACACTGTTCATAGTTTTAAAAGTTAGAGGATCTTCAACATATATATGGAAGTACCATTATTTTGTATACTAACCTAAAACCCAAAGAAACCCTACCTACAAGGGTCAGGGGGTAGATCAGTCATTTCTTAAGTGACTCAAAACAATCGTGACAAATGCTTACTGAGATACCAAATGCTAGACATTGGTCTTAAGGTGGTGAACCAGACAGGTGATCCCTCCTCATGGAATAGAACCATACTAACAAACCAGCAAACCCCTACCTCATTCTTATATAAACTGTCCCATGAAGCCTCCTCTTGCACACAATGGCGTCACTATCTACTGCTTCATTTTCAATATCTCTTAGACCCAGTAAGAACTCACCCTTCTGAAGCCCACAAAACCATACGTGGCATTCTAAAACAGGACATGACCAAGCAGTATGTTGCTAGGTGGCTGTTGTTATTTCTGACAGAAACTATTACAAATGTATCTAGTGACTGAGGAGGTGGCCATGACTTGTCCAAATAGCAACTGATTTATGGAGGGCAGAACTGCTATTAGGACATCCAAAGGCGTTCCCAGGGGATAAGTCTGCAGGCATCCACTCAAAAGCATGCATTGTCTCATAATGCGTAGTGCTTCAACAATTCACGTCCATGGTGTCCTTGTTTTTTAGGTCACCCAGATTCCAACTCAATGATGATTCCAGGGAAAAACTAGGGGCTCAGAGCTGCATGAGCACAGGAATTAGAGAAAGAAAGCAATGTACATAATAAAACTATCAAGATCCCTCTGACTTCAAAGAAAACCACAAAGAACCCTCTCATCTTAACAGATTCAGTAGTTCAGGGCTCATGGGAGCATTTTTATGTATCAATCTGAGACTTAGGCGATTAATGTACTGAAGAAAAATCTATTATATGAGGTTCCTTACTATGTCCAGAAGAGGTGCTATGATACCAGCACTGTTTAGGAGCTGGGGCAATTGTATTACATCTGCTACTTTAGACACGCCCTCTCTCACCAATACATAGTAGTAAGTTTATATCTCCTCTCCACTTATAGCAATTTCCTTTCAGGTTAGGATGCCTAAAATGATTTATTTATATTTGTTATTACATGAATATGTGTAGGTGTGTGCCTTGAGAGGTCTGTGCATGTGAGTGCAGGTTTCTCGGGAGGCCAAAGGTGCTGAATCCCTTGGAGGCTGTGAGTCGCTGCCTGACGTGGATGTTGGGGGTAGAACTGGGGTCTTCTGAAGAGATGTATGCTCTGAACCACTGAGTCATCCCTCCAGTGCTAAGATGTCTTGTTCAGGCTGAGCTTCATAGACCTTAACACTAATGAAGATGCTTTGAAAGCTGTGGGTTTAAATACTCCAATATTTTGGTTTTCAAAGCTTGATTCTTCCAGAACCAACATTTTTATTGCTTTGAAATAAAAGAAGAGTGACTTGTGGTGCTGCGCCCGGAGGCCTTTTTTTACTCCAACCTGACGATGCTGTTTGTAGACTTAAGTTATCAGAACCACTGTAAAATTAAGTATGAACTCAGGCAGCTGCTCCTATTGTTCTGCTGGACATCAGTATCTAACCCCTCTCACTGACTTTTAGAATGTCACACTTCTGAGGGTCACACATCTGTTGTTTGAGTGTGAAGCATCTCCCGTAATTTCCACCTGTGTGAACTTGGTCCCCAGTTTTTGGTGGTACATTTTGGGAGGGTTGTGGAACCCTTAGGAGTCGGAGCCTCTCTGGAGGAAGCGAGTCACTTCTGGAGGGACTTGGGGGTTTAACAGTGCTTCTTCCAGGCCGCTCTCTGCTTCATGACTGTAGATACCGTGTGACCAGCCACTTCCAACCCCTCCCGCTGTGCTGTCTCTGCCAGGACAGACTGTATCCTTTCTTCAGTCACTCAACCACGAGCCAACTTTTGTGTCAGATATTTTATAACAGTCCTGAGAATAATAAGGAATAACAACGCACCCCTAAAGTACCTCTTTTATCTTGCTGCTGGGTTTTTGTGAAGGGGCAGGTTCACACTTCATTTGGTTGTATGTGTCCATAAAAGTAGTAAAACCTTCCATAAACTTTATCTAGTGGTGGGCAGGGAGCACTTCTCACAGCCTTGATCGGCATTGCATGTTATCAGGGATGTGGCCAAACTCTGCTTCCTCATTATTTTTTTGCACTTTTCCCTCCTGTGGTGTCAGTCTGTGGTACAACTGCATGCAATAGCTGGCCGTGTGTTGAGGAAATGCATATCGTTGATAATATATTCAAGAGGAAAGCTGGCTGCATCTGAATCAACCCAAAAACTTCTAAATGGGGAGTGGGGGGGGGTGATCACGGTAGCCTCTAAAGGAGAGGTCTGATTTCATTGGCATGGTAACTTTCGTGACATCATTTATGAAGAAGCTACTTCCAGCAAAGAGTGAGGCAGTCACCAGAAATGCATGACTGAGCCCTGGGTTCAGTGCTTCCTGCATTAATTCACTGAACCTTCTCAACAGTTTCACCAGGCCCAACCCCTCATTACACCCATTGTACAGACCGGAGAAGTAAAACGTAAGCAGTTAGTTGCCTAGGGCCCCATGGCCAGCAAATGGAAGGATTTCTCTCCAGAACCTGAGCCCTTAGTATATTCCCAAGAATGCCAGGAATGGCAAAGCAGTTAAGAAAAATGACATCTCCTAGACAGGCATTTTTTAGGGTAACATTAAAATGATAGTCATATAATATTTAATTGGAATAGGGGCTCCTTTGGGATGGAAGTTAGTCTGGGAATGATTTTCCTATTAATTCCTCTAATTCATAAAAGATAAAGAAAGACAACCCATAAGCCACAAGGAGCCCACAGTGAGGACCCAAGAGGGGGCCGTGGATGTCTTCAACCTGCTGTCTTCTATTGGTTTTGTGAGAACTTGTCCTGATTGGTAAGTGGAAACATGACAGGAAGCATGTGGTTCTAAATGAGGGCTGAAAAGCACCTAGCTACTCCAGGTTATGAGCTCTAAAAATATAGTCGAGAACTTTCTATGCTGTTTAAAGGCTGTCTTCCTCAAGGAAGACAAGTCAGTTCTACTGCATACTGTTTCCAGCTCCAGCCCTGCATCATTACGATGCTCTGTGTGCCTTGGATTTTATTCTTCCCATGCGAGAGAAAGGTACAAAATACTTTCCTCTTTTCAAGTGAAGTTTGTAAGTCACATAAGGAGAGACTGGGTCAAAACTGCCGAGGGGATCTTGTGTTGCTTTGGTCTAAAGTTCATGAGGCTGATTTAGAGAGAACGGGATCTCTGAGACAGCACAAACATCCCAGGGTGACTTGAGGGAAAGTCCAGCTCCTCAAAAGCAAGCACGAGCTTATAAAAAAAAAAAAAAAAAAAAAAAAAAAAAAAAAAAAAAGCTTCCCCTCTGGAGAAACATGGGCCTGAGTTGCAAGCCTTCACTCACAGCCTGGCTCAGTGTCCTGCAACAATGAAGGTCAAAGAGGCCTCCATTCGGAACAGCTCACCAGAAAGAAACAGACACAGCCCTATTTCATGAATTGAGACCCTAAACCAGTGGCTCTCAACCTCCCTAATGATGCAATCCTTTAATACGGTTCCTCATGTCGCAGTGACCCTCAACTATAAAATTATTCCCTTGCTACTGCATAACTAATTTTCCTACTGTTATGAATTGTAATGTAAATATTTGATATGCCAGATATCTGGTATGTGATCGGCAGGGGGTCGCAATCCACAGGTTGAGAAATGTTGCCCTCGAATATTTTCATTTTCTAGGCAAAAAAGATCCCAATCTATTGTCGACTTTTAAAGTTCTGGAACAATCCAGAGCAAAGGGTTTGTTGCTGAGGAGACTCAGTGGGAAAGCTATTGAATGCTCCATTCAAGTCCTCCACAGACTCCACCCCTCCACACAGGCTGGTGACAGGCATCTACAGTCATGTCCACATGGGGTACGGAACATTTTTAATCCTCTCAGAGAATGAGTGAGTATCTTTACAATGATGCTCTTCATCCAAGGCCACCCAGGAGTTTAGCTGGTCACCTTGTTGAAGTGGGGAATCATGTAAGAAGCAGAACTATCATCCTAAAACATGAAGCCATTGTATGAGCATGTGAGTGATCATCATGGATACAATCAGCAACCAGAGCTTCAGGGTAAGGATGTCAAAGACGAAGGATGTCAAAGACGTCAATGGGGGGCGGGGGAGGGGAATGGAGGCTTCTGGCAGGATAGATGGGCAGATTTGAGAATATCCAGTTTTTAAGTTAAGCCAACATATCTTGTTTCACACAGAACTCCCAGGAGTTCATATGCTAATGCCCCCTTTACCTCTCCAAGAATAAGGCTGTGGTATAGGATTTCCAAAATGATATTGACCATGGAAACTGCGCTTCATAGACCCCTCTTGGGACTAATGTTCTACAAAAAGTACTTTGGCACATCAGACGGACCACATAGCTCCGGATATCTGTCCAATATACATTAATAAACCCCAAAGATTGACTCCCTAGGGACCATGACTACCAAGAAACATAAGCACCACATATCTCTTAATACTCTCAATTGAGCATATAAACTTGGTAAGAGTCTCTGGACAGCAGTTCATAGATAGAGCTGAAATGGTTTCAGAAATAGACTGGCCCTCTCCCAACTTATACATACAAAGGAGAATTTCTTTAAAACTACACTACCTTGTCTTAATACATTTTAAGAAATTCTTTACAAAGACCATACCTTGCCTTGGACAGAAGTTATACAGAAGCACAGTGGAGGGGAGTGGACTTCAGAGAGCCCTGAAAACCCAGCTCTTTGAAATGAGGCAGAAGACCCTTAGGCTCCATCTGTGCTCCCATAAAAGGGTGCTCCCAGCAGGGAGTCCTCCTTTTGCCCCAGAACAAACTGAGTGTCTGTATATCTGTGCACTGTCTTCCTACTGTTTACACTATTTCTTGTCACCTCTGCTACTTTGCTGTCTACTGCACAAATGGCTCTTTGCAATGTGTGTGTGTGTGTGTGTGTGTGTGTGTGTGTGTGTGTGTATGTTTCAAGGCTGATGACAAGAGCCATGTGTTACTTCCTGATCCTACCACTTGTGTAGGTCAAGGCTGGGCCTTTACTAAACATTTACTGTAGTTGTCACACCTGACATGATGCAGCTAGTGTGTTCCTCGCCCATGCTTAACAGGATTTCAGTAAACAGTCCTGATAAACTAGGCTGCTTTGAAGCCATGGTACCCTCTAGATGTTACTTTTTGAGTATCCATGCTGCCCTTTTTTGCTTTGTGTGAAAATACTGCTTTCTCTAAGGCTGATAAAAAAGTCAGTTGGAGGGAGAAAGGTCCTTGCTTAAGGTTGGCTATCCATGCCAGAAGCAAGGCTCTGGGTTGTGTTGGATAATACCACAGCCATGAGCCGCAAGCAGCTATCTGATGCTTTAGACTGAGGTATGGTAAAACATAGGTTTTGGTTTTCAAAGACATACTAAAGAAAAATAATGGAATATATTATATTGATAACCTCTAATTCTATCTATTGAAATTAGATATATCAGATTAAAATAAAATGTACTTAAAAATAGAATTTGCCGTTTTCTGCCCGTGGCTACTACAAAAATTAAAATGATGAGTTTTACACATTCCAGACTAAGAATATCACCCATGGATACTCATTTACATAACCAGTTCTGTTTTTTAACACATTCACACAGGATGGGCAAAATGGCTCTCAGTGGGGAAAGGCACTTGGTGCCAAACCTTATTACCTGAGTTTGTCCCCTGGGTCCCACATAGTGGGTGGAGAAAATAGATTCCCAAAAGTTGTCCTGTGATTTCCACACAGGTGCTGTGGCATGTGTACAGAAGCATGTACAGACACACAGACACACATACACACACGATAAATAAACATAACAAAAAATTCCAAGTTCGCAAGAACTAAAAGTAAAAGGTAAGAATTGAAATTAATTCTCTGTGACAGCAAGTTTTATAGCTGTAGTGCATTCCTAGCCTTGGGGCTGGAGAGACAGTGTTTCCTGTGCTCATGTAACAGCCCGAGCTTGAATCCCCCATAAGAAACCAGGTGCTGTTGTAGGAGTGTCTGTAACCACAGCACCGTGTGGAAGATGAAGACAGGAGAGGTCCTGAGGCTGCCAGCTCAGGTCTGTACATCTCCTGGACAGGTGAGAAACCCTGTCTCAAGGGAGAAAGGTGAACAGTGACAGAGCAGGACACACTGTATACATTTCTGGCCTCTGCATGTACCATATGTTTATATCATATGGTACATCAATGTATATCACATTTTAAAATATTAAATCCTTACTTCACTAATGCAAGGACAGGTTAAAATGATGCTTTCAACTGAAGCACAAAGACCAATACATGACACTGTCAAGTCGAGTGTGATACCATGATGCAGAATGTGGATATGATAGTCTCTTAAATCTGTGTGTGTGTATCAACGTGTCCATGGGGGCACTTACCTGACAGAGCTAGGTGTCACAAGTACTTCTGAGGGAACTGGTGGGAATCTACTTTGTAATACGAAGTCACCAGAGAGGCTTCAAGATTGTGCCCATCAAAGGCATGTATCATGGGCTCTGCCCACTGGAGGACACAGAGCACCCAGGGATGCCCAATGTGGTTATATGGATGGGGGGAATCCAAAGATGGGTTTTTACTGTGCCAAAGTTGGTGGTTTGTGGTGGCAAAATGTAAAAGGCACAAATGTTTCTAGCCATGGGCTACCAAGAGAGAAGGCTGGTGTGGGTGAGCTGGAATCCTTCCCCCAGAGGCTGCCTAGGCAGCAAAGATGTCAGACTCTGAAAGGACAGACCTACAGATGCTGATGTTGGTGGAAGCCAAAGCAGGAAGGTAGGGGGCTTTGTCTACATTAAGAAATCTGGAAATCGATCATAAAATGCTCTGTGTTAACAGAAAACCTAGCCTAAGGTGGGAGAGAGAGTTAAAGACAGAAATCAGGCAGTTTCCAATTGCACACAATTGGTTCTGTGAGGTGTGTGTGCCCTCTGAACCACAGCTGTTCAATCAGAAATAAGTACGTCTTTGTCGATAGGTGTAGTTTCTGGGCGAGTCTAAAAAAATCAGGTGTATTCTATGATCTGCCAGCTGCCCAGTTGTACATCCACCTTAGTCATAGAGTCAGCCTTGGGGCATTCTGTGTCTTCACATTGTCCCTCTCTGTTAGACTGAATACCAAAGGCGAGGCACACAGAGTACTTCAGCATATGTTAGTGATGTGGCTATTGCTTGACTCCTGTGGGGAAAATCAGCCGCATTCCGAGTTCTGACCTGCAAAGGCCCCAGAGGAATGAGGGTTGGTTTGCAGCACTGACTCCAGGAACCTTATTCACAGCCTCTTAGAATTTAAAACAACATGGAGGCCACAAGAGGAAGCAGTCCAGTGAGAAAAGGAAGTTCCTCTTCATTTCAAGATCCCAGACAAGTGCCGGAGAGGAACAAGAAGAGACCCTGCCATTCACTGGCTCTCTAGACTCCTTCAGCCTGCGTATAGGCTGTGTTCTAGTATTTTATGCATTGGAATATTTGGCCTTTGAATTTTTTTTGTTTTTAGCTTCCAAGACAAGTGGTATTGTGAAACGTTTTACTTTTTGAGATGTCTTCTTCTGTTCAGTATAATGTTCTCCAGCCTGTATATGTGTGGAAAATGGTAGGTCCCTATTTCAAAAGTTAGCGAGGAGTCTAGTACACATGTGTTTGCCACTTCCTCTCCTCACTCCCTCATCCATGGACATGAGGTTTTTCCCATGCCCTAGCCACCACCATTGATGCTGTCACAACCATTGCACTCTATAGGTTTCTGTACTCTATAGGTTTTTTGTTAGGTTCTCTTATCACCAACAGGCAAATACATGAGAAGATAAAAGAATTTGATCCACTATGAAAGCCATGTTACTTTCTCTATGTATCCCATAACACTGTGTCACAAGTCCCAAATATTTGCCATAGAATTTATTTATAACAAATTTTAAGCCAAATACGAGGCACTCAGGGGGGGGGGGGGGTTGGTGCTAAGGCAGAAGGATTGCAAAATAAGGATAATCTGAGCTACACAGCACAAAATAAAACTCAAAAAATAAAACTTTAAAGACAAAGAGGAAACAAAGGGAGGGAGGGAAGGAGGGAAGGAGGGAAGAAGGGAAGGAGGGAGGGAGGGAGTCACAAAGTGCTCTAATCAGCTCCTGTGAGTCAACAATGCATCCACTTTCTTTGATGAAGTGGTGTATCCAGACAGGACTATGTGGTTGTCATAAGTCTGTATCATTGAGTCTTTCCCATTCACCAGACACTACAGTCAATGCCCTTCTTGGTTCACATAATACTTACTGATTGCTTAACATGACACAATTTTAAAAACCTCTTAATGAAATCATTTTGAATATATCTAATGAAGACCGTTTTTATAACGTAAGAGAAGCTAAGGGATGAGAAGCAGGAATCCTCACAGGACATCCGCACCTACAGGTACAGATGAGCCGCAAGCAGCCTGGTTCTTTATTCACTGCTACAGAAATAAATAAACCCCGCCCATCTGCACGACAGGTGCAGCTCCAGGAGGTGGGTCCTGCCAGTGACTGGTACCAGCTTTGTGCTACCTCATGCCCTCTGTTGGATTCCAACAGTGCTTCCCCTTCACTTCACTGATAAACAGCTAACAACTAAAAGCATTTCTGGAGTGGGTACAGAGCCCAATATTGTCCTCTTCCTGGAGACAGGAGCAGGGATTTATCTGAACGAATGCATCTGGATGTAGGAAGCTGGGCACATGCTCACAGTCTACATAGTCCTTGGAAGCCCATTAATATAGAGAGCAACCAGACTAGAATTGATCTTTCAAAGAGTAGACTGGTACCTTTAAATCGAAATGAGTCAGAAAATTCCAGAAACTTATGTTAGATACATCCAAGCAATGGTTAAGGCTACCTTCTTTGGGTTTTTAAAATTACTTAAAACAAATTTGGTTGAACTGTAATATGGAGAAAAACTACCCTCCTAGCCTTAACTTTTTAATAATAATAATAATTTGCTTTTTGAGACAGGGTTTCAGGTATCCAGGCTGGTCCTGAACTTCCTGTGTATCCAAGGTTGGCACAAAACGATAAGAATGCTAATCTGTCCACATGTAGACAACCTACACTGCCTGCCTTCTAGAATAAATAGTTCATATCCAACACTATGCCTCTGGATCTCCTAAAGAGGCTAGAGGAGTGCAGCTCACATCCATGGGTCAGGCACGAAGGATGCTGAATCCACAGCTGCTCCTGAGCCTTCACGCCAGTGGAGGAAAAGGCAACCTGAGGTTTCATTATCATTTTGTGGTTGCCATTATGCCATTATAAGAGGGGGGGGGAGAGAGAGAGAGAGAGAGAGAGAGAGAGAGAGAGAGAGAGAGAGA
>NC_034592.1:108746570-108757450 GCF_900095145.1 Mus pahari
CGAGAGAGGAGAGAGGGGAGAGGAGAGAAGGGAGTAGGAAGGAGAAGATAGAGGGAGGGGAGAGAAGTGGGGAGAGGGGAGAGGAGACTGGGGAGAGGGGCTGGAACTGCCCACTTCTCCCAGCCACTCCCCAGGTAGGAGAGCTACACTAGGCCAGAGAGAGAAAGTGAGAGAGAGAGAGAGAGAGAGAGAGAGAGAGAGAGAGAGAGAGAGAGGTGGAGAGGTAGAGGGAGAGGAAGAAGGCAGGAAGGGGGGATCGGAACAGAGAGGGAGAGGGAGAGGGAGAGGAAGGGGAGGGGGAAGGAGAGAGAACAGATGGAATAATGGCTTCCAAAAAGTTGGTTTCCAAACAAAAACGCCTCATCTCAATGAAAACAGACCAGCACTAACCTAAGTAGTTAGCCGTTAACACAATTCATCAAGAGAAGCTGTCTTCCCTTCAACATTGGTGGTCATGATAGATTCTACACATTCATCTACCATTCATGAAATCACACATACATAATAGGTAAAAAAGATATAGGACCCCATTCTTTAAATTTTCAGAAGAGAACAAAATAATGAAGATTCAATAGATAAAAATGAATTCTGCAATCAAAATGGTACTTCCTCCTCCCCTGTGGTGAGAAGAAAGGCTTTCTGGTTCCCCTCCCTCACTGAAGGGCAGCACTGTGCTCCTGGGAGAACAATGGCGGGTAACAGCTAGGGAAAACCCGACTTCCTGTGCCCAGCCTCCACTTCTCCATTATCTGGAATGCTGCCACAGTCACTATTCTTCTGTAGCCAAGTTCTTCCACATCTCAGTGAAGGCTACTTAAATACACCCTAAACTTGGAGAGTCCACATCGAAACTCACCACTTTGATTGGTAATTTGGTAATCTCATGCATTCAGGCCATTTCTCCATCTTTGGCAAACATCACATTTTTGAAATAGTAACGGGTAAATATTAAAGGCTCAAAATCCCTTGGGTGCTCCGCATCAGCACCTCCCACCATGGGAAGCAATTATTCTTTGCAGACAACCTTGGACCACTTTGTTCGAAGAAGAGTGTTTATTTTATTCATTGTTTCTCCAAAACAAATTAAACTCAGCAGCAATGTCTGAAGTGTTCCCTTCACATGCCACCAAGCCATACATCAACAATTTTAATCTGTAACATCTTCACCGAGCTAACAGTAAGGCCACAGAAGGCTACTATTACAAATTGTCTTTCATTGTTAGAAAGCCACTGGATATTTCTTAGCTCCAGGTCAATAATATATGTGCACAGGTTATAAAGGGAAACATTTAAACACAGACTCCAAAAGACGTCAAGATACAACACAATGGCCACACTGATTACACGCTGAGCGGGTCAAAGAACAGAAATACCGACAACCATAGCAACTGCCCTAGAGTTGCTTATCAAAATGTGCCTTTGGTATATTAGAAAACAACTGAATTTATGTCAACACTGAAAAATAAACAACTTCTCACATACTGCAGTGCTCTTTGTTTCAGTTCCATGAAGTTTGAGTGACACATGTCAATCACAATGATAATTAGCTTTGCCTTCCATCTTAGAATAAGATCTTTATACAATTTGGGAGAAGTGTGATCATTGCAATTTTGAAAAGCTCTGAGGCATTTTCTTTTGTTTTTACTTTTTTTTAAAGGCAAGATTCCTGCATATAGCCCTAGCTGTCCTAGAACTTGTTATGTAGACCAGGCTAGCCTTCACCTCACAGGAATCAGCCTACCTCTATCTCTCTGCTTCTTAAGTGCTGGGATTAAAAGCATGGGCTATCATCCCCAGCTGTGGAGAATTTCCAATTTCAGCTTTATATAACATAAACCTTTTAAGCTTCACTAAATAACACTATAAACTCACTATAGTGAGTAAGAGCACTCTCTATAGAAGTCAGAGTCACTGAGTTCAAGTCTCCAGCAGCCATATAAAAGATGGGCGTGATGGTGGATGGACACCTGTGACCCCAGCATTTCGTGGAAGAGACAGATAGATCTTGGGAACTCACTGGTCAGCCAGGCTGGCCAAAACAGAGAGCTTCATGCTCAGGGAGAGACCCTAACACCAATACACAAGGTGGAGAAGGAGAGATAGGGGAAATTGTCCCTTCGTATCTTGGTGCCCAGTCTGCCTATGTGTAAATTTGTAATCCTCTTCTGGACTCTGCATGTAGAACATGGGTGTGCACATGCAATATATAACATGCAGAGAGACAGATAAATTACTTTAAATACAACACTAAAATAAAAATTTAAACTAGAAATGATGAGGAAATGACTATGAATGTAGAGACAATATGATAAACGAAGCCAGCATCCATTAAGAACATTACGTATCTTCAAATAAGTCAATATTGTATTAACTAGGCAAAGCAGGCAAAATTTTTCTTTTAACTGATAGGAGCATGGAACAGTAAACTTGAAAATGGAAAATCCAGATTCAAATTAAAGTTTATTGATGCTCTTTGGCCTTAAGGTTATCCCTGGACATGTCTGAGCTTTGGCTTTTTGTAGGCAAGGGCAAGGACAGTTGTCCACACTTCCTGGGCTGCACACTGAGTACACAGTGCTGAGCCCAGCTACTTAGCAGACCCCTGCACTGAACAGTGGACTCCATCTGTGTTTGTCATTCCAGCTGCTGCCAGGGTCAGTGGCTTTTCTTGTGTGTTTTTTCATCCTAAATGTTTCCCTTTCTATGTGTGTTCTTGTGGGAAAGCATTTCTCGAACTTACAGGATCATGTGAAGTTCACGATTTCACCTTTATGGGAAATTGTCCCCTTTGTATCTTGGTGCCCACCTTTCTTCTGTGTAAGCTGACTATGAAACAGTGCATCCACTGCCAAGACCTGCTGAGGAGCCTCCAAGCCCAGGGCAGCCTGGAGACCTCCTCAGTGGCAGTTCGGAAGCCTGGTCAGCCAACGTCAGGAAGTAGCTGCACACACTCGATGACAATATAAACCAGTAACAGATTCGTCACCAGAATGCCTTTATACAAATCACTTAGAAAACACTTTACCTCTTTCACACTGGGGTCCAGTAAAGCCGTATGTGCAGGCACACCGATTTGGGGCCACGCACCTCCCTCCGTTGAGACAGCCACTTTCACAGACAGCTGCAAGATAAGGAGAGAAAGTCTCAGGATGCTGCACTTGGAATGATCCTCCCAGTGTTTGCTTTGGGCAGACACCCCATGGTTGCAGAGCACCATAGGCTGCTCCCTGAACAGGTGACTCTGTCTGTACCTGGGTTACGCTTACAGTCTCGTCTCAGTGTGTGCAGCCCCTGAGAAATGCTTTCAGCTCTGCATCTAAGATGCATGTTTCAAACTCACCTCACCAGACACAAACTGCATGTGAGCCAGTGGGCTCTTGCTTAGGACTGATGTGTAATTTTGAGAGGGCTTCCCTGAGGAGCAACAATGTTCATGCTGATAGCGCCATTAACTGCAAGTGACCAAATGTTAAGACTGGGATTCTGTTGAGGTTCACTGTGTGAAGCTGAGTCTCTGTCCTTCACCTATCTAAGGCGTTCTCTGGTTGGCTTTAATAAAAATCTGATGGCCAATTAGCTGGGCAGGAAGTGGAAGACAGGACTTCCTGGGAGGGAAAGGAACTCTGGGAAGAAGAAAAGAGAAAGGTCTTTCACCAGGAGACATGAGGGAAGACCAGAGTGACTCTTGACCTGGAAGGTATAGCTAGTCACATGGCTGGATAGGGCTAGACAGTCAGATTAACTTAGATGAGCTAGTTGAGAGTCTGCCCAGAAAAGGCCTAAGCTTTGAAATATTAAAAGGTCTCTGTGTGGTTACTTGGGGGAATTAGCTGGTCAAAGAATAACTGCCACCATATTAATTTCCAGCTGGGCTGCAGTGACTCCTCTTTCCAAGTTGGGTTGCACAAACCTCAATATTCTTGTCACATAATAGTGTGGGGATAATCACTGGGCATAATATAGATGCTGATTTATTTACAGTAGCATTTTCCATCATATACACACAACGGTAAAAAAAGAACATGAACAATAACATTTTATTAAGTAAGCATATGTGTAATAGAATTTAACACAACTGTGAGATAATAATTGACAAGAAAATACAAATAATAAAATATTAACTATAAAAGATCTATCTTGGACCTAGAAAGGAGTATTCAGATTATAGAATTATAGGTAGTTTTGTTTTACTAATAATGAATTTTCCAAGATTTTCTATAGTGTGAGTAGTTCATCCTACAGTAATGGAAGCTTATAAGATGAACAGCTATTCTAAGAAGCATGCAGGGACCAGGAGAGTGCAGACACAATCAATGGTGCTTGTGAGTGATCCAGCAAACTAGACATCCAGTCAACATGAGTGTAGCAGAGTCTGTCATGGGGAGCTGGAGATGCGCAGACACAATTAGTCAACACAAGGAAAATGTTTAGAAAGAGAGATGAGATTTGTTTTGAAATACTTCCTGAAAATTCAGGTAGAGACAGTCAGCAAATCAAGAGGCAAATGTCTGGAACTTAGGCTGAGATTTCTTTTTGAAGGGATGAAAATGCTCTAAAACTGGTTTATGGTGATACTTGCACAATCTGGTAGATGAGCTAACATTATGAAGCCCTACAGTGGAAAAGGATGGAGTGTGTAGTTTGTGAATTAAATAACTGTCAAATATTTTTTAAAAGAAGTATTTCATACCTGTAAGTCTAAGGTGTGAGGCAAGGCAGGTGGTAAAGGCAAACAAAAAGAACGTGAACCAAGCAAGTTACTATCAACCCCAGGGATGGAAGACTGGCACTAAATGTTGAGGTGATCTGTCCATCTGCAAGTGTCCCGAGGCATCTGCGAAAATGTGGCGCCCTGGGTTATCAAAGAAAATTCCCAGCACCTGTCTCATAATTCCATAGGTCTGCACGTGACCTGCATCTACCACATGGCATACTTACGCTGTCCGCAGTGAGTGCCGATGTACCCCTTCTGGCACAGACAGTGGTCATCGCTGCAGCTGCCCCCATTCATACAGCGGATGCTGCAGTGTTGGACTAGGGATAAAAAGAGAGGAAAGGTTTAGTGTGGCAGAGCTTGTGTGTGCAGATGGCAACATTTCACCTGACATGATTTGTGGCTATTTGATAAAAATAAAATAGTTCATTGAGATTCATATATCATGCAGTTAGCAGAAGGGTCCTAATTATCGAGGCTCATTATGTTATGTATAAAACCACTTACAGTACAATGTGGACTTTTTCTTGGCACTTGCTTTAATGGGACTAAATGACTTCCTTAATTTAGCAGAATTTACAGCCCAGTGTCATCTCTGCATTTATAACAATAAGAAAGGAGTGTCTGAGTGATGGCCCCAGGACAAGGTTGAGGTGGCAATGATTCCGATGAAAAGATTCAGAGTTCAAAGTATCCAGCCAGGGAAATGGTTGGAGTAATATGTTCTACCAATTTTTCTTCCGTTTTGATGGCAGGGTGAAAGGACATACTAGAAGCGTTACATAGCAACAATGTTTGATGGACACAGAGTTGAACTTAGAAAGCGCTGCTCATTTAAACTGTAACGTTAAATGAAAGACCAGCAGTATTTCAATTTCATTGTGTCACATTCTCACCTAGAGGAGTGTGCATTTCTAAATCCTAGACTATAGGTGGACACCATCAGACCTGAGACAGACAGTGACATGCTATGCAGTGACACACTATAAATGGAGTCTTAGAAATGTCTGGTAGACCCTCCTATGAGAGATATCGATAGTCACAGTTAGAACATGCTCTCTCCTCTAGCATGTACGCAATCTTGTGCTGATAGCATTTTCAAAAGGTCCAGCTGGTCTCTAGTTGCTAGAAGCAGTAACTACCCTACCTAGAGAAGACTAAAGGCTTGGCTAAGGGAATCCTGAGTCCTGTTGACACTTCTCGATATGAAGCCATAGTTGGACGCCAGAGTTTCGGCTTTTTTCTGGTGTGTCCTATGTGTGGGAGTCAATTCCCAGTGGAAATGGCTCAGTAGGGAACAGAGGTCTGTCCCGTCTATGCAGAAGCAGGAGCCAAGGGCTCTGATCACTTTTAAGCTGTCTTCATGGAATGCGCAAGCCAAGCCTTCCCCCCAGAGTACAAGAGAGTCCTCCCCACAGCCAGCCTCATCTGTGAGAGGTCCTCACAGCAGTGCTAAGAAAGGACTACTTGGCTATGTGAAAAAAAGGTCATTTGTCTAAAGAGCTACAAATATTCAGAGGTCAACCTAGCCTGACAGCCGAAAAATGAAAATTCAAACTCCTGTTCTTACTGTACCCTCTCAGACACAAAGAGTTGAAAGTGATCTGCCTTTTCAAGAATCTTGCTCTCTTCCTGGAATATCATAAAAGGCTCCATTTCTCTTGAGCCAAAAGAGCCCTGCACCTCAGCACTTAAAACCTCTTCAGTAGGGCCCTAAATACCCATCAGAACTCCCAGGACAGTCTCCTGGGCTGGAAACAGATCATTCAGTCCCCCGACAAATACATCTGAATACCTACTATGAGTCACTAAAAATGCTAGGTATTCTGAGGTGAGCTCCTTGTGGACCCCCTCCTAGCCTCTCCTGTTTCTTTGCCCCTAGCTCTCGGAACCCAAACTAAAGCTCTCATCAAATCCCACCAGTCTCCATCACCCTTTAAATGCCTCTCTGTTTCTTTGCTCCTCTCTGACGTCTGCTCTGTCTTCCCTCCCAAGCCAGATGGGAGATGATGAAGGTGAAACCCTGCACATCTGGTTTGATGAGCAGACTGGAAGAGTAACCCAGGTTAAGAAGCTGTCCCGTGTGTCCCAGATGCCTATATAGCTCTGAGAGGATAATTATTCGAACATTTTAACCTTTTTCCCTCCATCTACAAGAGCTAATAGCTCCCCCTGCTACAGACATCAAGCAAACCTTGCAGACAAACGGTTGCTTTAGGCTCCATTAAGGCCTCTAAGCCAAATGCTTTTTAACTCTAAAACAATCTACAAGTATAGAAAGGAAAAAAATACGCTTAAAGCTTTGGATACTATTCTAAGTGGGTCAGGAAATGGTGTACAATTGCTTTAAAACTCAGTGCTATGCTTAGTTCCATGCTATCTTAGAAAAACAGCAAGGACTGGGAAAGGGCAGGAAATGACGTCATCCTTCGAGCAAACTCAGTGCACAAACTGATTTCAATTAAAGTGGCTCATGCCAAGGCCTGATTTCCATTCCCACACGAGCAACAAAGCCGCTTAGCTACTCTGCGATTTCAAACAAAAAAAGGAAAGAGTGACCGCTGGCTTGCACAGTGACTTCCCAGGTACTTGTTCAAATTGAAAGTCAGGGCGAAATCTCCTTCCCAGGAAGAACAACTATGTGTACATTGAAACGTGACAGATCAAAAGCCTCCCTTGATACGGTTTCATTTCCTTAAACCCCCTCTTTCCAGCTGAAACTTCTCCAGGTTAAAAATATTCTTTCTCCTTTATAAAAAAACAAAACCACCCTGTGAGACTTGGAAGGCCAAAAGTCATTGTGAACCCAGTGGTCACGCTGCCCAGTGGACCTTGGGGTTATCGGCAGAAGGGAGTCCTCCATCACTGCTTTCATGGATGGGTCTTAGAGCTTAAGGGAAAAGTGTCCCTTTAATAGTGGGAGTAAGCCTGGCATGTGGCTTGTCTCTACAAACACTCAGCACTGGGTAGGCTGGGGCTGGAGTGTGGAAGTGTTGGCATACATTCAAGGCTAGCCTGGGCTACAGAGTAAATTCCCATAAGCTACAGACTGAGACTTCATCTCAAAAGTTATTCTAGAAGGTGGGTGCAAACTTAGTATCTCTGACAAGGCTTTGCCTTTGCCACCTAAGCTGGAAATCATTTAGAGGGACAAGACTCACAGACAGGTGTTCCTTTGGATTACATCCTGGTACCTAATCTAAATTTAGTCTCTAATTTAAACAGGAGTCCCAGATGTTTCATAATTAGCAGATAAGAGTTGGTCTAATGAAAGAAAAAAAAACTCTGAAAAATCAGAGTTCTACTCATACTCATAGGATGCAGTATCCATCAATGGATGTGCTAAAAACCCCATGTCACATGCCTAAACTCAACCTGTATTGAGATTTTTACCAGAAACAGAATACTAAGAGAGTCTAAGCAATCATTGTGCAAGTTGAAGCTGTCCTGTGCAGTCAGACCCTTAATGAAAAAGTCCCATTAAAGATGGCCAGAGGGCCTCTGATCATTTCACACCAGGATACACATCCTAGAAGTCACAGGCGCGGCCAACATTTACCTGCAGCCACAAAAGGTCCCAAATAAGCGTTGCATTCATTTCAGAACCGGTATCTTCAATCACTCCACAAACACCCACTGAAAACCTTCCATTGAGAAGGTAGCAGGAAGAGCTCAAAGCCTGTCTTTAGAAAGTGCGGTACAAACTCATTAAAATGACTAACTAGAAAGGAATGGCATGCATGCAGCACAGGAAGGGAAAGATGCAGGGCCAACATTTGGATCTCAACATCTCAACCATCACCCTCTAGGCAGGCTCAGCCCCCAGGGAGAGCACTGGGAAATTTTCAAATAAGCAACTGAATGTGTGTTTTAAATTCAGCACTGGGAAAAGCCCAAACAGAAAAATGAAACAGGCAGACCAATCTCTAGCCTCTACACCTGAGACAATGGTCCACTGAGGTGGCCTAAGTCAGTGCAAGACACAGACAGTTTTCATTTGGACCAATAATCCCCTTAGGTGCCTAAACATCTGTGGGTGTCTACAGTCTCACACAGCTTAAAACAGGACCAGAGCACCTTCAAAACATGGAAGCCACCTGAGCTGGGAGAGGTTCAGAAAAGTTTAGGTTGAATGGCATCTGTCATAGAGTTTCTGTAAAGTCTGTGTAGAGAGAAAACTAATTCAACAAGCGTAAAGGGTGGGTCTGGATGGCCTTTGGGTGCCCCCCCCCATCCATGTAAATGCTCCAGATCCCTAAAATGTGTTTTCTAGAGCCAAGCCTTTCTGAGAAGCTATGGCACAAGTCTCTCTTCCTCTGAGCCCTCTCACAACCCTGGCACATGGTTGTACCACGCTCTTAACCTTCCTTGGTCTTCCTACGGTCTTAGATCTATGCTGGAAGTAGAAGTGTCCCTAGACACAACTAGAATCGAATTAAACGGAAAATGACAAAGCTTGAAAAGGGTGAGCTTTTATGAGATAGGAGTGCTCCTCCATTTGATATGCAGGATTTAATATAATTCCTATCAAAATAGGCTGAGGCTGTGGACATATAGGTGTGATCAGCCCATGCTCCTATGGACAGGTGAAGGATTACTGAAACAATTCGGAAAGAAAGACCAAAGCAAGAATATGGATTTATTTTATCACATGAGGCTGTGTGATAATGGAGAAGGGACAGATCAATGGCATAGCAGAGAGCTCAGACTCGTGAAAGCATATCCCGGAGACTGTTGACAAACCACAAAGGTAAATCTTGTCAGTCAGACTTCTATCACTATGTCAAACACTTGACTAATCGATCTGCAGAGAGACAGGGGTCACGCTGGCTCGCACCTTTGGAGACTCCGTTTTACAGTTTCAGCCCCATTGTTTTGTGCCTACAAGGAGCACACACTGGCAGGAGTGTGTGCCAGGGTAAGATGACTCACCTCGGGGCAAGGCCACAAAGGGCAATTCCTTCCAGGACATCCAGAAACCTGAAGACCCTTCCCTGGGGAACGCTCATCGCTCCCACCATCTCATCGACCTTTACAAGACAAACCATGGCAAAACTAAATGCTTAAAGACAGAACTTTGGCTCCTTCTGAAGCAACTGGACACCTATAGGTAACAACTGACCTTAACCCCAACCTCATACTGAACACAAAATGTGTCTCCATAGAAACCACAGAAGTTGATGTAAAACTATAAACAGTTAGAGATGAGTTAGAGAGGCATCTCTGTGATCAAAGACGATGCAACACATTCTGGGGCTGGATGCCAGAAGCATGAACAAGCAGAGGAAAGGCTGATAGGCCACAGTGCACTGTCTTTAAAATCCTGCTTGGTGGAAGAGCCTGTTGATGCGGAGAAAGCAGACCATGGAGAAAGGCTTGCTCGGAAATGTCTGCAGATCACAGGTCAGTCAGAGCTAGGATAATAGTGTAAGTAGCTGTCCTCTGTAGGTGCCACCATTCCCGTGCTTAGGATTCAGGACTGTACAGAAATGGAGAAAGTGAGGTGTGCACAGGCATACATACACTACATTCTTGCTTTCTACTCTTCACTGTACATGGGATGTGACTTCCTGCTTCAAGATCCTGCCACGCTGACCCACCTTCAGTGATGAATTCTAGCCTGTGAGCCAGGTAACTCCCTTTTCTGGGATATTTTTACTACAGCAGTGGGGAAATAACTGAGACAGTCCCTTCCAAGGAGGACCAGGGGCCTGTTTACTCTGTTGTCATGTGAAAATATACAGAGAGTGACAGCTATGAATATGTACCCTTATATGAAAACTTCCAGGGTCCTGATTACAACTCCCAGTTTCTAAAACCATAAAATAAAGTTCCGTGATATTTAGTTATGGCAGCCTGAAACATTTTTCTTTTTTAAGATAATTTTAAAAATTGTACTTATGTGTATGTGCGTGGGTGCCTTAGGAGCCCAGAAGGTCTCAAATCACCTGGAGCTGGACTTACTGACAGCTGTGAGTCACTTGGCCAGAGCAGCAGGGAAAAGAACCTGGGTCCTCCTACAGAACAGCCAGAGTCCCAACCACTGAGCCAGGTCTCCAGCCCTCTAAATCACCTTTCTTTCTTTCTTTCTTTCTTTCTTTCTTTCTTTCTTTCTTTCTTTCTTTCTTTCTTTCTTTCTTTCTTTCTTCCTTCCTTCCTTCCTTCC
>NC_034592.1:108757555-108803671 GCF_900095145.1 Mus pahari
CTTCCTTCCTTCCTTCCTTCCTTCCTTCCTTCTTCCTTCCTTCCTGTCTTCCTCCCTTCCTTCCTTCCTTCCTTCCTTCCTTCCTTCCTTCCTTCCTGTCTTCCTCTCTCTGTCCCTCATGCCCTCCCTCCCTCCTTCCCTTCCTTCCTCCCTCCTTCCCTCCCTCCCTTCCTTCCTTCCTTCTTTCCTTTTTTTAAATTTGTACGAGTATTTTGCCTGTATCACAGAAGCCAGAAGATGGTGCCAGAGCCCATGGAGCAGGAATTACAGGTGGCTGTGAGTCATTGTTACAGACACTGAGAACTGAACTCAGGTCTTCTACAAGAGCAACAAGTGCTCTTAACTGCTGTACCATCTCTCCAGCCCCCTGAAACAGTTCTTTATCCTAGTATTTCAAGCTAATATGTATTTGCAAATGTATGTGTACATACATATTTAAGGAGGGTTGTAAACTCATTTAATAAACATGGTAGAACTTTATAAGGAGTAGGAATTGCTCAGGATCCAACCCTGAACTAGGTCCTAAACAGAACTGGAATTAAAATCCAGAAGGAAAACAAACAAATAAAAGACTTCAGTTCTCATTTTGTCTATCTAATATTTCTTTAACTTGTGAGTTTAAGTGGCCAGTGGCCAGAGTCCTGCTAGGTCTAAGGGAAACTGAATCCTTCTGGTCCCATGAGAATTACCGGCTGGAGATTGAAACTTGTGGAAAGATGTCTTCCCGTTTAGGATTCATGGGCCATTCAAGTCAAACACCATCTGCAAGAACAGCTTCCTTCCAGCCTTTCCCCCATCAGACCAGAACAATAAGAGGTCAGAGATCCACAACCCTTCATCCCCCCATCACATAATAATTAGAGTTTTTTTTCATAGGACAGAGTAGTAAAAATGATGGAAATCAGACCTGCCCAACCTGAAGCCTGCAGGCTGCAAGTGCCCAGGGTTGCTATAGATGACAGAGTTCTTTCACAACACCAAAAGGTTAGATACCCTGGGAACTGGGCCCTTTTAGAAGAACAGGTATTTGAATGAAAATATCTCATTAACGGATGTTATCCCATTAGCATTAGCAGGAGAGTTATCAAGTGATCCATATGCATTGATGACTTTTACAGGATGACCACACCTCTATAACACAGCACAATGAATCCATAAACATTGTTTCAGAAAACCAGAAAGGGATTTTGGCTATCTTCAGCTACACTTAATTTTTTTTAAATTTTGCCAACTTTAAATTTTTTTCAAGCTCTTAAGACAATGTTTATTCTAAGAGAGTTCAAGCCAATAATTTTTAAGACTCCATATACCTCAAAGATCTTACAGAAGTAGTAGTCTTTCTATACACTATTCTGACCTACACTTGGCTCTGGGGCTTTGCCCAAAGTCCAGGCAGCCCACACAGATCCAAACTTTCTAGAAAGCACCACCCACAACACCCAGACTCAAATCTCTAGCTTACATCTGGCCTAGGGTCTTACTGACATATTTCTTCCAACCTCATGACTAGTTGGAAGCATACCAGGACCATACAGGCATCATCTCTGGCCTTGTTAAAATCCTGTCCACATCTCATGGCTTTTCCTCACAGAGAAGTCTTGAGCACTCACAATGTCATTGGATTCACTTTCTATCTGGACACTCAGCTGTGACTTTCTTCCCTTAAGGTGACTATTAGGTAAGAAAGGCCAGTCTAAGAGAATGGTTCTATTCCCATTTTGATAACTGCTCTTTCCAATACTGAGGCTGTCTCTCTTGGTGGCAGTCTGGGGTCTTTGGGGTATACATAGAGATGCCCTGCATGTTCCTGACTTGGTTGTCTCTTTCTGTCCCTTCAGTTTGGGTGCCTTTGATGGGTAGAGTCAGCTCACACACACACACACACACACACACACGTAAAACCAGGCTGAAATCAAGTACGAATATGCCATGCTCAGTGTATGGAGTCCCAGGCCACAGGGGAATTTCTATCCTGATCTACAACCAGCTTTATTTAGTATTAGGCCAGCTCTACTTGGGTTCCCCAGAAGTGGACTCTGAGACAATTTCAGCAAAGGTAGTTTGCTTGAGAGTGATTCCAGGAAGCGAACTATGGGCTGTGGCGGGGTTCTGGTCAGGAATTTTAGGAAGTAGTGCAGAACAAATCTCCGAGCTATCCAAACTGGGAGCCCAGAAGCCCCAGAGCTGGTCCATCTGTCACTGGTGGAAAGTTGCTTCTGTGTCCACTGAGCTGGCAGCACGCCCTACTTCCTCTACACTGGATCATCCCTGGACAGAAAAATGTTGACCAAGCTTTCAAGCCGACTTTATGTGCTCCTCTATGAATGCCAAGGGACATGAGTGGACACTAAGAAAATCTGCTGTACCAGACAATTCACTGGAGCCAGCCACTGGGCTCACAACAGCCACAGCTCGATGTGAGACCTCTCAGCAGACAGGGAATCTTGACACACTGCAGTCTCTCCTTGCACCAGATAAAAAAAGAACACACTTGCTCCACACCAGTGACTCTGAAAATCCCATCCAACATGGAATAGCAGTAAGGGGGAGCACTTTCTCCCCCAGAAACTGGAAGGGAAATAGGAATACACATTTGTTTTGCCTTGGCAACAGTTGGAATATTGAGGACTGTTTATACACACATGAACTTTAACTTTTTAAACAACTAAGAAAGGACTAGCTTCCCGGCCCCCACATTTCCCCCTTTTCAATACTTTGGATTCCACACTTAAAGATAAAAGAAACAGTAAAACCAGAAGGGTGGCTCTCTAGCATGAACTGTGGATGTTTGTGTGGCCAGACAGAATAAACAGCATGTCTTATATCATGTCTGTGTGTCTGTATGTCTGTATGTCACTGAGTCTCGTGGTTTCCTTGTAGAAAGGCAAATGTCTTGAGTTTCAAATAAGTTTTTCATCAGATAGTTTTATTCTTCAGTAGCACAAAAAAAAATTGGTTAGTTTTTTGGAACAAAAAAACAGTTCACTCTATGATCATTTCTGTGAACACTTTTCCCCAGTGCTTCTATTAAAGATACAGAGATGAACGGAGCTGTACTGACATTGAAGGTGATAATCTTTATGCTCTTCCTAGTAACTACACCCCATAGGCAATTTTTATATAAAGAATAAAGAAGTGGGAGGCTAGATCCAGGAATGCCTGTCCAAGAATTCCAGGCAAAGTGAAGAAGGCAGATGTTCTAGTCAGGGGAAATGTATTGCAGGCAAAGAAAAAAACCTAACAGCAAATTTAGGGGAAAATAGGGCATAACCACATAAAATAATATTGTCTATAATGACATGTTAGACTCACTGGATCTGGAGCCACAGGAAGGAGATATCTGACCAGACGGGCAAGTGCACATATTTGGCCTTGAGCAGAATCCATCCCCACAGGAATGCCGGCAAATGGCTGCAAATCAAATCAGAAGTCTGTCAGCATAGAGTTCCTCAGCACACAGCTAGGCATAGGGACCAAGGCTCAGATGAGGACCCAGGGCCCACTGCCCCTCCTGTATTCATTTACAAAGCAAGTCTACCAGAGTAAAGAAACTCTGGTTTGAAATCAGTAACTCCCTTATCGATATTGGTATTTCTCTCCCTTTCTCTTATTCAACAGAACCCATTTCAGTGTCCCTGGACAGGCTATGAAGAGAAAACCAAATAAATAAAAATCTCATGAGCATTCTGTTCTTATATTAATTTATATTTAATAATGGAAATCTTATAACCGTATTCTTGGCATATGGTTTTATTATAAACATTTAATTGTTGGTCTACTCCAAATTATACTGGCAGCCTGAGGGGAGAATCCGGAATCCACCATTAAGAGCTGATTCTACAAGTCAGGGAGACATTCACACTGACAGTGTCACCCAGAGCCGGGTGTTCTGCTAGTGTCCTGAAGAGCAAATTAAATGGCAGATAAGCTGTAGTTCTCAGCAAACTAAGACTCGCTCACTACTGGTAAGACTTGGTGTAATCCTTTACCCAAACTCCTCGAGAGCCTGGAAGAGGCAAACATGATGAAAAAGGCTAAAATAATAAACAGGGTAGAATGCACACTGAGACATGGTAAATGGTTTCATAGATATGACAAACTGTTCCCAGATGAGAGATCATAGAATCACAGCAACAATTATTTTGAAAATATTCCAGAGAATTCCAAAGAACTAGGAGGAAAGGCTTCAACTGTCAAGCTCCTTTAGAGAACTCTGAATCCCACAATCCCTACCCCATTAGTAAAACTTTTTTCTCTATTCTTGGTGTGTGCACATGCATGGGATTAAATAAAATCTCTCTGTATAGCCCTGGCTGGCCTGGAACTCACTCTGTAGACTAAGCTATCCTTAAACTCACAGAGATCCAACCTTCTCTGCCTCCCAAGTGCTAGGATTAAAGTGTACAACACCATGCCTGGGGTTGTATAGAGACAGGGTCTCAGTAAGTAACCCAACCTGACCTCAAGATCTTGATCCTCCTGCCTCAGCTCCTGGAGTTCTGAGATGGTGGTGTGTACTGCCACAGCCAGTCGTGACTTTGACCATTAAAATAAGTCACTGCCTTTGCTCTTTCTCCAAGAGTTAGACCTGCCTTTCCCCTCAAATTTAATGTGCGTGGTTTGGGGAACCCCAGGCATATTACAGCCAAACAGGGAGAAATGACAATGAGGAAGTGGGCAATGAGAAGCCCTTGTTCAAAAATCCCATTAGCATGATTACACTCGCCTATGCAGCCAGGAGCAGCACGTGCAAACAGCACACAACTGTAATCAAAGACTCCCCATGGCTCTATTCTGTAGATTGAGAAATGTTCTAAAGGAAATCCCTGATTAAAGAAGGGCAGTGCTTTGGAAAGTTATTGTGTTTCCCAAATGGGATTCAGAAAAACTAGGAAACTCTTATCTCCAGAAGGCTGATCTATAAATGCATTCATAGTATTCAGTAGCAAGTATGCAACGAAAGCCACGATAACATTTGAGTGAGTGACAGATTATCCATTTACTTACGAACAATACACTGATTTCCACCAGGTAAGGTTTTCCATCCAGGACAACAGTATGCATTATAACGTGATCCACAGACATTGGGTCTGAAACAAAAACACAGAATTCCTTACTTTGAAAAATGAGAAATAAGTAAATGAGAGAGAGAGAGAGAGAGAGAGAGAGAGAGAGAGAGAGAGAGAGAGAGAGAGCCCTCTGAGTGATCAAGCAAACCCCAGCTTGTCCCAGAGGACACTAAAATATAGGAGCCTGACCACGTTGGATTTGGACATTTGGAACATTTAACATACTGACATGGTAAGAAACCCTTAACACCAACGTGTACACATTATACCAGGAAATGAAAACTGGGAGATGCCAAAGAGATGCCTGCCATTTCAAATGCTCGGGTGCCAAAAACCAAGGAGTGATGTATACAGGTCTAAGTTAAGCCAACTTCTTACCAACCCGGATCAGAAAGGTCACATTAAAATCTGTTACAAAGTTTTAAACGTCTACTCTCAGAAATGACATTTCCCCCCTCTCTGGCCCAGATCACCTCCAAACTATTACCACATTCTTCCTTCACTAAAATTAGAGGAATTCAAACTCTACCATCAGTCCGAAAAAAAAAAAAATAATAAGGGCCAAACATGTAAATATTTCTTTAGCAAAAACTTGGAAACATTCAATAGCAGAAATCCCTGGAAAAATAAAAGCAGTGTCACTTGGGCGTTACTGTTTACAGACAGCTTGTCACGTGTCTGGGGGGGGGGGAAAGACTCCATTTAGAATCCAGAAGGTGGATCTTTAACAGTTCCTGGGGAGAGCCGGGTGAAGCTATGGCTACTTCTGAAAGGCAGGGCAGAACACCAACAGAAAAGCAGCCAGCTCTTCTGCATGCCTGCGTGTCCTCAAGCCCAAACACTGATGCTAGTTGCCGACAATAGCTAATCAGAAGGTTTGTGTTCCGAGCACTCACATCTAAACTCCAGACCCGAGGCTCAAAGAACATCACGAGAGAGGGGGGGAAATGTGAGAGCCAGAAAACGGGAGCAGAGCTGTGAACGGCTGTCTTCTGGACATAGCATGGCTGTTACACTCATGAGCACACTGCAGCTGTGGTTACCCACACAAGATCAAGCCAGCCAAAATTCCAGAATGGATGGAGGAGGGATCATGAGACTGTCCATCCCTAGCTCGGGAACTTTGGGCAGTTGATGACCAAGGGGGAGGAATTCCCAGCCCCTCACCCATGCCCACATGGGCAGCAGTAATTGGACTCAGTAAGTTATTAGCTAAAAAGGAAGAAAAGACAATTAATGAAGTCGGGGCAGAGACATTTTAGGGGAAGTTTGGGAGGAGCTGGAGGAAAGTAGCAGTGGGCACAATATGAAAGTCTCAAAGATTAAAAAGTATTATTTTTTAAAAGGTCACATGTTTTACAGTCAATTTTTATAAAACAGAAGACATTCCAAAGCTTTCTAGTATAAATACCACAGTCCCTCAAGAATAAATCTTCAACACAACTGCACAGCTAACATGTATTTCTGAGCTGGGATACATCCTACGTCTAGATGTGAAGGCCGCCTGCTTGTACTCTGTCCCTCTCTTCTCCCTCTTGCAGGCAGGGACTCAGGTAAAATCTGTTCTTGTCCTTCACCTTGCTTATAGTTCCAGAAATTCTGGAACAATCTACAGCATTCAATACACACTCAATGTTAGGGTCAGAGGAGAGAATTGGGCTGGCAGCAGCCTTGAACTTCATACTCAACAGCATGAAGACTGAGTGTCTAGAGCCAGGTTTCCTTGGCCTCTCTGGTCTTTATTGATTTCAGCTTGCATTGTGATAATACGATGTTTGCCTTCTCTACAGTCAGTGAGAGAGAATGTGGACATGCAAGCATGTGTGTGTGTGTGTGTGTGTGTGTGTGTGTGTGCTTGTGTGTGTGTGTGTGTGTGTGTGCTTGTGTGTGTGTGTTTGTATGTGTGTGTGTGTGTGTGCGTGCGCGCGCGTGCTTGTGTGTGTGTGCATTCATATCCATACAATAATGGACATTCATGTTTTGCTTGTAAGGCTGAGAATGGGAGAGCCAAAGAGCAGCAGCATCCAGATGACGTCATCTCACCTACTCAGCTTCTGCAGGAAGAGACAAAAGGGTCCTAAAAATTTATCTGAGACATGGCTCAGCAATTGAGCACTTGATGCTCTTCCAGAGGACTTGGGCTCAGTTTCCAGCACCAACCTGGCTCACAACCATCTGTAGTTCCAATCCTGGGGTGGAGGAGACATACCCTCCTCTGGCTTCCACGAGAATCAGGCATGTACATGGTACACATACATATATGCAGCCAACCCACTCATACAATTAAAGCTTGGGGGGGGGATAATTTAACTGCACAGATCTTGTCATTTTAACCCTCATGTGACAAAGTCTCATCCCAAACTTCAGAATGCAGAACGTCCTGGGCAAGCAAAAGCCTGGAAACAAATGTATAGAAAAATAGAATATAGGGATATAGGGAGGAGGGTGCTCAAACCTTCTAAAGTCTATCGGTTTTCAATAACAAGCCAGCCAGTCAGTAGCTTCAATCCTTCCCCACCAATGGCCCATTACAACAGCTCCACTGGATCCAGCCCAGCCCCCAACCAAATCCTGGGATTGCCTCACAAGCCCCCTGAGCCTTTGCAGGGTGCCCAGTAAAAGCCAGAACTGTGTAACAGAAATGAATGTACTTATGGAGTGGCATTGCATATAACAAGGTGAAACAGCCTACTGCAAAGGCCCAGAGTCCATTGTTTCTATCCTCCAAAGCAAGATATGCAAAAGGTTCTTCCCAAGTTATTGAAAAGTTATAATACTATGAGCATTATTGTTTTTCTATATATAGAATCATTCCATTACCCAAAGCATAGAAGGCTGAAGAACTTATCACAGTTACAAAACAGGAAGTTAGTGTTCTAAGCGTCCACAGTGTAAAAGTCACAGCACAGAGCTGGGGAGAGGCTGAAAGGGTAAGAGAGCTTTAGGTGCCCACGAATGAGGAGTGCAAATTTACATAAAAATGGACATAACCGCACGTGTGCCGTGACTCCAGCACTGTGGCATGCACAGACAGGAGATCAAGGGGGCTTGCCAGTCACCAACGTAGTTCTCTATTCAGTGAGAGATCCTGTCTCCAAAGATCAACAGTGACTGTGACACTTGATGTACCCCTCTGGCTGTTACACACATGCGCACAGACACCTATACCACAGACAAGTTAAGTGTAATAAATAATCAAATAATAATGGCACAGTCAACATGAATTTAGAAACAGGTTGGGAAAAAAAAAAAAGGGTTTAGAAATCAATAAGACAACTGATTCAAGGACTATGTGTGCTAGGAATATTACATAGAATTTCAAAACAACTGACAAATAAAAGTTATGCTCTTGGGGCTAGCCTGGTTTATTATTGAGTTCTGGATCAGCCAGGGCTACACAGTGAGACCCCGCCCTCCACCAAATAAAAACCAAATCACCCCACTAAAGAAATGAAGCGGAAGGAGACAAGGTATTCATCTCTCAATGGGCTAAGCTCTCCCATTTCCTAAGAAACCGACGGCTATTGAGTGGGGACATAGAGGCATGGGTGTAGCGGATGCCACTACAGACACAAGCATATGAAGTGAAAACAAGACTGTGCGCCGCGCCAGCAGCGGGGGGGGGGGGGGGGTGCTTCGCCACTTTCTGCCCTTACAACCCTTCTCATACTTTCACACGTAAATACTTGGCTCATAACCTGGTCCTCACCTTTAACCTGAGGCATCAGTATTAAAGTGTGAGTGCTTTCACCTCACAACAGAATGTTCTGTTTTACTAGAAGGAAACAAACAACCCTGTTCCTATCTCCACACCCTTTCACTGGAGCACCACACCATTTTACCATGTCTCCTTTAAAACATGCAGAATGAACCAGGCAGTGGTGGCGCACGCCTTTAATCCCAACACTTGGGAGCCAGAGGCAGGCAGATTTCTGAGTTCCAGGCTGGCCTGGTCTACAAAATGAGTTCCAAGACAGCCAGGGCTATACAGAGAAAGCCTATCTCGAAAAACAAAAACAAAAACAAACAAACAAACAAAAAAGATCTGCAGAATGGAGTGTGATTGGCTTAATTCACATTGTAACTTTTATTTTATACTTTTATCTTTTGGGAGGCAAGGGGGTATTTGAGATAGTCTTTCTTTGTGTAGCCCTGGCCATCCTGTAGACTATTGTAGACTAGGATGGCCTCAAACTCAGAGATCCACCTGCCTCTAACTCCTAACTGCTGTATTTGAAGGTATGCACCACCACCACCCAGCCATTAATTTAATCTTTTATAATAAATAACATACTTTTAAATTTTCAGTTGTTTCAACCCACACCATCCAATGATAGTTCTGACTCTCCTTTGTACGGCTCCACAGAAAGTGGTAGAGATTTACAATATCTTTCCTGTGATTCTAGTCTTGAGAATTGTGAGCTAATAGAAATTTCTTAAACAAGCTGAGCGGAATTTGTTCTACTTACACACAACCCCCCCCTCCCCAAAGGCTCTAATCTAGGAACAAATGAATGTCTTGTTTTAGTTGGAAGGCAGTAAGGCGTGAGAGAGTCTAAGGAGACGCACGGGGCTGTTTTCATTACAGAGGATATTACTCTAAGGTTTCACTACAAACAGCATTTACAAAGAAGACAATTCTTTAATTAAGTTACTCCTGTGTAAATGAGAGTGTAGCACGCACATGACTTTCTCTTTCTTTTTATCATCCTCTCTGTTGACCCACTGCTCCTTAAAGGTCATAGAGCTAAGTGTTCTGTGGAGATAGCAGCAGCCCTTAGCAAATTAAGATGAATTAAAATTCAGAGGAAATGGAATTTTCCACTAACCGCTAGGATTCCGTTCTTATGTTTTATTTTCATAGCAACTCTTGGACGTGATTACTGCGGTCATTATCTTTTACTCTGAGGATATTAGGGCCTTAGGAAGGTTAAACCAACTACCAACGTCCCATAGCTTAGCAATATGTCATGGATGAATCTGAACTCAGGAAGTCTGCAACTGAATCTATCCTCTTAACCAATAAACTAGGGCACAGATATATTCAGAAAGGAAGACGGTATTTCACTCAATGGCACGTGTGGTGACATAGATAATCAAAATCACAACATGTCTACCGATAGACTAGAGGTAAGGGATAAATTATGTTTTGCCTGTGTTCTAACAGTCCATGGAATAAGAGGGGGATGTGCAAGTCTACCTCCCCGTTATGATACTTTTATTTTTAATAGTTAGGTCTTCATCTGTAACTTCTCCTAACAAACTCCATCACCCTGGAGATTGTGAGCCTCAACAGGCCTGCTGTTGGAGCCAGTTCAGACACAGCACTTGGAGGCTGTGTGGGCTAACTAAAGCCTCTCTCAGTAGAGCAAACAGCTGGGCTCTACCACGTCTGACCACATCATTGCAGAAGTTGGCCTCTGTGAAGATGTCTGCAGATGTCCATATTCCTTTAGCCAGAGCCCACTTCTGCAAGCTTGGCCTGTCCAACAGCAAGACAGCCTTTCTGCTTTTTCTCCTAAGTGAAAAGCCTTTTCCAAATAGGGTTGGTGTTATAAAAACAAAGTCAGAGGGCTTTTATTTCATGTAAGAGTTTCCCAGCCTATTCAGCAATTAAATACTTACTTAAGATTTGGGCAAATGAGGCTGACCTTGTACCCAAAGTTACAGGCTTTTTTTTTTTTTTTTTTTTTTTTAACTCTCTGAGAGAAGTTACAATTGAACCTACCGAGTATAAACACTGAAATCTGAAGAAGAAATCTGAACTGTCATGTAACAAAGAGTGCCCAAGGACTCATGTGACATGTGCTAAGGACATATCTTAATATCACACCATTCCAGAGTTAGAGCCTTTCCTAGATTGTGGAACAGCAACAATACCCAAAGTGGTTCTAACTACACAGCACGGTTGCATGTGTTCTTTGACAAATTTCTACTTATCAAGATGAAAACAAAAAGAAAACTCAACGCGCACTTCCTAGCGAAGCGCAAAATACATCCCAGCCTGCTTCTCACATCCCAACCTTTGTTATTTTAGCACCTTTATTCTGATCCCCTCAGCGGAAGGCAGAGGTCGAGTCCTCAGTGATGTGAATACCACATGTAAGTGTTCCAGCCCATCTGCCAGTCACAACAATGTGACTAATGGAAGCCGCTTCCGTGACCGCCTCAGGCCTCCGCCAGACCCTCTGGATCAGAGATGGATTTCTGGCTTGACTGAGCTGACACTACCCAGGAGACAGACGATCCTGACTCTCTACTTTGAAGGAACAAGCCAACCAACCTCTCTAATTTACTTCGAGGACTTTCTCTTGACAAAATCACCAAAAATATTATTCTAAGACAACCTAAATATAAGCAGAAAGAATATTTCACACTCTGATTTCCAGAATCTTTGTTCCCCACTTGCTTTCACTGGCAATGGTCAACTACTGACTTCAATGTCTTCTCTTCCCAAACTGTGGGCTGGTACCTCTTTCTCCTTCCTTCTTTCTCTCCCTTCCATCTCTGCTTCTTGCCTCTTTGTTATTGACCCCACTCGTTTCTTCTTTCGTTAGTGGCCATTTTCAGGACTTTTAGAATGCAATGTTTTGTTATAGCCTTGACCTAACACCAACTGAATCCCCAATCACACAGCTTGTGCAGCCAGCAACTTCAGCACCACATGAGCATCAGATACAGGATCAATTAGCCACTATACCCCAAATCACAAAGCCACTCAACAGTGTGATGTGACTTGAGTAGAACCAGCTTGGCCCTTTCTTCCGCCAAAACCCATCCAGGCTAATCTTGACCAAAACCATGAAAGAATTCTAATTAAGGGGCCATCTATAAAACACCTGATCAACCCCAGCACTACATCAATTATTAAAGACAAGATAAAGTTGAGAAATTCTCCAGGACCGAAAGTGACCACACTGACTAAATGTCATGTGTAATGTGGTAAGTGTCCTGCGATGGGGGTAAGGACATGAAAGGATGATTAGGCAAAAGTCAAGGAAAAGGATTGAAAATGGAACTAAATAAGTTCCTGTGCATCAGTACTTCCTCACTGATTGTAAAGACTCTGCCATGATAGGCGAAGAAGCTATTGACAGGGCACACACCCATGCCCTCCTGGCCCATCATACAGCTCTGGGAGGCTGAAGACACAGAAGTGATTCCCTCAACCTGGGAGGCCACTTCAACCAACAGCTAGTTTCAGTTCTCTCTCAAATGATTGGGCCATCCATAGGTATGTGTATTTCTTGGGGAAAGAAAGAATTTAAGGCTCAAAAAAAAAAAAATCCCCAAGGTTCATTATAACAGGAAACGATGCTGGGCTGTGAAAAGCAGCTGTCCAGATGTCTAAGGAACATCTCTGGGCATGGTAGGTCCTGATTCCTCCAAGGAACTAGGCACCTTCTGGTTCTGGTACTCTGAAATAAATATTCCTAAGAGCATGGGGAATCTGCTCAGATGCCTGGGCCACCTGAGCCTCCCCCAAAGCCTGAGCAACAGACAATTAATTTGCTATCCTATGGTGTAGGGACTACACGTGAGTGGGAATTTGTCTTTAGACATATCAAAGGTGCTGACAGGAGTTTTAGTCCCAAAGTGGGAACTAGTTGGCCCTTGAGAGGTAAGGAAACGTTATCTTAAGAAAGAAAGAAAGAAAGAAAGAAAGAAAGAAAGAAAGAAAGAAAGAAAGAAACAAACAAACAAACAAACAAACACAGGCATGTCTCAAAGTTCTATTTCTCAAATTTCTTATAAGAGTCGACCAGTAGCATCATGAAAACATAAGGAGCTATGTGACAGAGTCTTGTGACCCCTGGGCTTCACCCACCGAGCTTGAGGTTGATCATGACAAACTCTTTTACATCTGCTTTGATGACCGATGCCAAAGCCACATTATACTTCTCCAAAGGGTAGATGAAATTGCATAAGTGATTGAAAACATCAGATAAACAAAGAGGGTTGGGGATCCTTGAGGGGATGGGCAGTCCAGGGTGGCATATGGAATCCTCTGTTCCTACCTCCTTGTTATCTCTCACACTAGAACTGGGGGACTGGGGAGGGGGAGGGGATTTAAGGCAAACCAGGACTCTCACACTTTGCAGAAAATCTCAAACTTAGAATTCTGCCTGGGAAGACAATACTTCCTGAGTGTTCTTGTCACTCTGGGGGAGCAACCAATGGGAACAGCTTAGAGGAAGCAGGGGGCAGATCATAGGAGGGCAAGGTGACTCGAGCTTTAGCTCTGAATACTAGAAGCTCCTGACTGATGAACAGATAGGGCTCCGACATTTTATTTCTACCTATTGGAATTTGAATAGCTTTTCCAGTGTAATTAGGTGGTGGTTTGGTTCCTAGAGAAACAGCAGGCTCTCTTCTACTTTATCCACTAAATAAGCTATTGTGGACTGACCTGGGAACCTAACCACAGCTTCAAATGTTTTATGGGAAACATTACATAGCAGAGAATCTGAAGGAAACTTGGCCATGAAAACCCATGGGGTTACAGACTGTGAAAGAGCAGGGGAAGGGCTCCACATATGCAGCCATGGGGATGCAGTCATCCATGCCCGGTGGTGACTTTCTAATGCAGCTGCTGGGGGGGGGGGTTACCCGTGATATGTAAGGAAGACCAATAAACTCATTGGTTCCCCAAGGTGAGCTGCAATGTAATGGAACCTTGGTTTGTCCTTAAAAACCTGAGGAGGAGCAGGAGGAGGAGGAAAAGGAGGGGGGTGGGAAGAAGAGGAGATGGTGAAGGGGCTAGATCTTTACATACTCCCCAAAGAGGGAATTTTAGCAATGCAATTGTAAACATTAAGTTTCCTAAAAGCCAGAGGAAGTTAAGCAAAGGCTCACAGTTAGTATGAGTGTTATAGCTCTGAGGGGAAAGATATTCTGACAGTTGGGAGTCAAGGAATACCACAAAGTCACACAACACAACAAATCTCACACAAGAGATTTATTGGGAAAGACACAGGAGGGCAGCCACCACTCAAGAGAGAAGCAGCAAATATCTGAGCAGGAGGCAGGCTTTATATAGGGTTTCTGGAAAGGGGCGGGTGCAGAGCTTCCCACTGTGGCCTGGGATTGGTGGGATTCTGTGGCCTGACCTTGGGATAAGCTCAGGGATTGGGGGGACTCTGAGGCTGATCTTGGGCTTTTTTTTTTCTGTAGGGCAAAGTTTGACCACCTGAATCTTGAGGGGCTGGAAATGGCCATTAAAGCCATTAGAGTAGTCTGGGGAGGGGAAGCCTGTCCATTTGCATTTCGAGGGGCTTACAGTTAATGCAATTATTTCATTGAAACTAGCACTTGGTTCTGCTAAGGTCTAAAATGTCATGGTTCTTTTTCACCCTCCCAATTAAAAGGAAAGCTGTAATCGTTTACATATACATATGAAAAAGCAATGAAAGTTGTGCACATTTTAAGGGAATTGATTAAAGTAGCAATTTATCCAGTTCCTGCCATGTCACACTACAAAATAAAAACAGTAATTAGCAAAATTTGGAGAACATTATAACCTGCAGATTGATTTTCCCCAAAACCTTATCAGGAAAACACATTGCTCTGATCATTTGTAGAAGATTATAGAAACCCAGATTAAGGACATAACTTTTTTAAAAAGGCTACTCTATGGAGACCTGTCTGAAGTCACCAAGTAAAGGACAAAGGAATCTACGAATAAAACATTCCCAGGTTGGAGCAGAGCTTAGAAAGATGTTTCTATAAGAGCCCAAAAAAGACATGTCCTGTTTTTCACTAATCTGTATAGTTTGGTGCCTTGCTTTTTGTTGTTATTGTTGTTGTTATTGTTGCTGTTTGTTTTTGGAGTCTACAAAACAAAACCACCTCTTTTAAGATCAATTATACAAAGTACATTGTGGCTGTATGTGAAAGGAATAGAGCCATGTTTCTGTTATAAACACAGTTCCCGTGGCATGAGTACTAGGGCTAGCTCCCATGATAAAAATGTTAGCCAGCTCTCAAATAAGAGTTTGAGGAATTTGCAAGAAATGTCTGGTTGGGTAGGAAGGACAATGATTCGAAACCTGCTCTCAGTTGGTTCTGAAATGTACACTGGACATCCACTTGTACACTGGACATCCACTTGTACACTGGACATCCACTTGAGCACTGAATTTGACTTGTTTTTAGAAAAGCAGCTACAGGCGCACCGTCCAGTGACATGACAATGGGCCACATGAAGTTAGGGTGACCCATTTCATGAGAAATCAGAGTCCCTACCCCTTCCCGGCACCACAGCCCCCCCCCCCCCAAAACCCAACATGAAAGCTTTCTCTCACCTAGGTGATCAGCATTGGCCTCCACAGGAACCTGGGCCTGGGTGTCTCCTGGGAGATTTTCTCAAAAGATGACAGACAGGCCTTGGGCCTTTGGGAATAATGTCCATTCTCAAGACTCAGCCTGACAGTGTACCTTGCACACTCGCACTCCCTCACCAACACTCAAGGAGGCTCCTGGGCAGCTCCCACTCCCACGCCCTTTCCTAAGAGATGCTGGCTGTCTCTGTGGAGTTTTCCATCTCTGTTCAAATCACCAGTTATAATCAGGCATTAGATAAAATGAGAAGTCCTGAGGCAGAAATGCCAAAATGAGGGTATAAACATTTCCTTCTGGACACTGAGTGGATTTTTAAAACCTCTTCTTTCCAACTATAGTGAAAAGGTTGCCAAAGTTTCGTAGTGCCCTTGCATGAAATCCCTCCTCTTAAATAGTAATAAGCTAGGGATGGTGGAACACACCTGTAATCCCAGCAGTCAAGAGATAGAGACAGAGACAGCAGTTTGAGCACAACCTGGGCTATATGGTGTAACCAGATGATTCAGGTCACCCAGAACTGCAAGCTAAAATGCTTTCTGAAAATGAATTAATTTTAAAATAGAATAAAATATTGTTTCCACTTTAACAGCCACACCAGATCAAGGAACCTAGGGATTCCAGCTATGAAATAGACCCCTACGGGGTTGTCTTCTTTTATTTGCTCCTCGAGTACCAGGCTCACTTGTGAGAAACTGCCCACAATTACCAACCTCATGATAGCCAATCTTTGCTGTTCCAGATTTTGTGATTTCTTTTTTTCTATACCCTTGAAAGCCATGGATCAGAAAAAGCAAACTTGGCTGGCTATGAACCTTGGGTCCATATTCAAAACTACTTCTCAAGCTTCATAGCATTAGTAACAGAGAATGGCAGAGTGACAATGTTTCCATTCTGTCACCCAAATAAATCAGCAGTCCCAGGAGATGACCACCGGTAACTAAAGTCACAGAAAGGAACACTTGCATTGCAAATGTGCTTCCTGGCAAAAGAACACAATGCACTTATCAAGTGCGGTTGGCAAAATGTCTTCAGAGTTCACAGCAAACACATCATAGGCCCACAAACTAGATACTACCATGCCACAATCAGATGTGGAACCTGGGCTGGAAGAGAGCCACCTTTCTACCCTAAGAAAGCCACTTGGAAAACCCCAGTTGCACTGAAGAACCTTCTCTTGGCTGGGCTGAAGAATGTTCTCGGTGACATAGTGACTTTACACCGTTTCAGACTACAATTTGAGGTCTGCAGACTGGCTTATCAACAGCCCTCTTTTCTCTGTTACCACTTTCCTCTCTAAGTGTTACAAGGGGAAAGTTGATAATCAATCTACATTTTAAAAAAAATATGTAAAGGATGGGTCAGTCAATTACAAATTACAGATTTTATTTAGACCCCAGTTTCAATGAACTATAAAATAAAATGTATGACTTACTAAAGAAAATTTAAGACTCACCAGATACAATATTTAAAAACTAATGTTAAATGAGATGCTGCTATTGGATTTATGTTTCTTGAGGGAGACTCATCTTTTACATGTTGAAATATTTACAAATAAAAGCATTTGGTGGGCATAGAGAGTGTGCTATCAATAAAGTGCTTGCCATGGGAACATGGGGACCTTGTTGGGTCCCCCAGGACCTGCTTTAAAGCTGGGCACAGTAGTGTGTGTTCATAATCCCAGTGTTGAGTAGCAGCACACAGGAAGGTCTCTGGACTTGCTGGCTAGCCAGTCTAGCCTCCTCTTCAAGTTTCAGGACAGTGAGAGATCTCCATCCGATCAAATAAATGGTGTGGATAGCATCTGACACATGGCACCTGAAGTTGTTCTCTGGTTTCTACATAAATGTGGATACCCACACCAACTCTCATACATACAAAAGATCGTTTTGGGGGTTTACTTCAAAATAACTCACAGTAGAAGAAGTAGATGAAACAAGATTAACTATTTGTGTCGTACACATGCACTTGCGTGCATGCGTGTGTGTGTGTGTGTGTGTGTGTGTGTGTGTGTGTGTGTGTGTAAGTTGTATAAGTGTAATGTTCCTGTGTGGTATATGTACATGGATGCCTATGGATACAAGTCCCCGTGCCCATACATGCAGAAGCTAAAAGGAGATACTGGGTGTCCTGCTCTATTACTCTGCGCTGTACTTCCTTGAAGCTGGTTCACCCACTAAACCTGGAGCTTGGCTGGTGGTCATCAAGCCCGAGCAATTCTCTATCAGGTGTGTGCAACATGCTCAGCTTCCTTGTGGGTTGTGGGGATTTGAACTCAGGCCCTCATGATGAGACAAATGCTCTCACCTGTGGCACCATCTCCCCAGCCCCAAGACTATCCATTGATGCTTTGAAGCTAAGACATCACTGCATCCTGGTGGTCCCCCGGTCCATCCTGACTGCGAGTCTTTGACAAATCATCAGCTCCTTGCATGTTTCCTTCCTTTCATTTCCTGGATGAACCAACTGTATCTGTGACATGCCTCTGCATTTCTGAGAGGAACAGAGACCCAGACCAGAAATGACAACAGCCTATCCCAACCATCTCAAACAACTGACCACACCTAACCAATGTCTCTGTGAATCTCAACAGCAGCCAAGAAAGTCAGAATGATGCTCACCAGATAGAGAATCTGAGAACAAAGACCTTAACCAGATCTGTGCAAGCCGTTAACCACGTTGGCAATGATTCATTTTTACACGTATTCTCAATCTTTCCTAATGAGGAATCCATTTGTGATGGTTTGAATAAAAATGGCCCCCATAACCCCTAGGGAGTGGCACTATTTAGAGGTATGGCCTTGTTGGAGGTGTGTCACTGGGGATGGGCCTGTAGGTTTCAAATGCTCATCCCAGGCCCATTGTGTCTCCTTTCTCTCCCTGCTGTCTATGGATGTAGATGTAGAACTCTCAGCTCCTTCTCCTGCACCATGTCTGCCTGCATGCTGCCAGGCTCCATGACTAAACCTCTAAACTGTAAGCCAGACCCAATTACATTTTTTCTTTTATTTAATAAGAGTTGCCATGGTCATGGTGTCTCTTCACAACAATAGAAACCCTAAGACAATAATTTGTTTTTCAAGGAAAAACATAAATGAGAAAATAACCCAGCCCAAGCTCAAACGCACCTCGAGTCCACACGTTCAACCATGTCTAGATTGTTTACAAAAGGATAAAATTATTTGCATATTCTTGTAAGAGTCCTGGAAAAAAAAATCAAAATTTTAAAAGAAACACTTATTCTATTTTAAACTCATTTTTCTCCTGGAAGTTAATGAAGCACAGGAAGTACTCATATTTATATTTATATTTTCGATGTTTTAAAATAAACTTTGTCATTTGTTTACCTATACTAGAATTCTATCTGACCTCATTCCCACAGCTAGACATGCCAGGCACCGTACTAGGAACTGCACCATGTCATTAAATCTTCGGACAACACAGAAAGGTGTGTGCTATAGTCTTGTTTACAAGGTAATAAATGAGGCTTACAGAGGTCAAGCCACTTGTCTGAGGTTTTTTTCCCCAGTAGGTGGTGGAGCCAGGATCTGACCCAAGTGTGTCTATCCCCAGGTTCCCAAGCCTCCCTGAAAGCATGACCACTGGCGATTAGCGCTCATTGAAAGTGAGTCCTCTATCTTTTAAAACGTAGTCCCACAAGCAATACCACTCTGCCCCATTACCCACAACCAGGCTCCAACAGGAAACAGTGTGAGGTAATTATAGCATAACCCCCAGCCACCAGCTCTGGGGTTTTATGACTGAACTGCCAAATCACTTCTAGCCAGCTCTGTAGGAAATGCTCAGACACTTTCTCGGATTCCAGCTAAAACGTCAACTGTGTGGCCCTGGGGAGTTGAGAGCTCGCAGGGTGGTAATGGGATATAAAATTTGCAAACTTGAGGTCAGTGGCCTAAATTCTCGGGTGTGAAACAGCAGCTGGCCGTGGGAAATTAAACACTACTTGTGGACTTGAAGGGTGTGTGTCAGGGCTCCCCTTGCTGGGCACGTGTCCATATCATCTCCGACTTTCCCCATCAGCAAGAAGGATAGCTAAACGGCAGGTCTGCCCAGAATCGTTGAGAAGAGTACTATCAGTGACTTGAGACGTGCATTCATTCTGAGTGCTGAGGACTCAATCCAATTCAAACACAGCCAACGCTCAATAAACAGCTGTCATTAAAATTAAGCAGATATTCTCCAAACGTATGAGGGAGGCTGTATAAGACAATGCAAGAATGCAAAAAAAAAAAAAAAAGTTTTCATCTTGGCGTGTTTAATCTTATAGATACTAAGTACATAAATCAGTAACTGGATAACAGAGTATGCACATTATAGAACAAAAGCTTAACTGGCATCCGGAATTGTCCTAGCCCACACCAGAGCTCCTGATCCTGCACTTATGGAGAAGGGGTGGGGAAGCAGAGGTGCATCACTCCTTAGACTCACTCCCTAAGACAATTCCTGCTTTCCTTTAGCTAATCCCCAATACCTTTATTAAATTGGGCTCCTTTAAAAAAAAATCCTCATCCCCCCCCCCAAGACTAACTAATGGAGCCTTCCTTAAACAGACAGGTAAAAGTAAATATCTAAAACTATTGCATAGTAGACTCCTAAGGAAGGAAGGAAGGGAGGGAGGGAGGGAGGGAGGGAGGGATCCAGGAAGGAATAGATCACAGTTGGGCACAGTGGCACACACTTATAATTTCAGTACTTGGAAGGCAGAGGCAAGGGAATGGCTGACAAGTTCAAAGCCAGGCTGGTCTATATAGCAAGTTCTAGGCTAACCTAGTCTACATAGCAAGTTCAAGGCCAGCCTGGTCTACATAGTGAGATCCTGTTTCCAGAAAGAAAGAAAAGGAAAGAGAGAGTAGGAGAGGGGGAGGGAAAGAGAAGAAGGAAGGAACGTGGGGTCCTTAATATGTCAGGGGCTTGCTCGTGCCTAGAATATTACAAGACTTGAAGACACCAGTCAACTTTCCGGGACCTGAACACAGAGAGACATGATGTACAACCCAACTGTGCTACCCAACAACCACTGCTTCCAGTTAAACCAGATCTGCTCCTCTGTGGCCTCTACAGCTATGAAATAAAGAAGAAAATATGTACCATTAGCATATCTTAACGGTCCTTCTCTGGATCTTGGTTAGCATCTAAAACCTTCTAAAATGCATCTCTCTATAAACATGCATCACTAACTCCACTAAGAAAGCCTTTAACAGTGTTCCCAAAGGGGCAGTGACTCCAGTCAGCAATTAAGAGCACCTACTGCAGAGGTCCCAGTCTTTTTCCTAGCACCCATGTCGTGCGGCTCACAGGACCAGCTGCCCTCTTCTGAACTCGTTAGGCACCTGCACTCACATGTACGGAGCCAAGTCCATACACAGATGATTAAAAATAAAGTAAATCTTCTAAAGGCACTCACGAGACATAATCTTACTGGGGTCTTTATGGTCATACAGTCTTACAAATAGCTCTGAGAGGACAGCTAACTGTGGGCATTAGCTGTTACCCACAGGATGACTTATACAGTGCCACATTCACAGGTGCATAACAAGCCCTGTGGTAACCCGCCTTCCACCGCATTCCTTCGGGGCTCTTTCCTGTCTTGGATTGACTCTCCATTAGAAACCCTGAAGAAGCTGAAAGCCACAGGTGTGAGGATGTTGTCTGTGGAAACTCTGGACCTGTTCTGTCCAGCCCCACCCCATAACTGAAAGGAACTTCACTCCAGAACTTTCTCCTCAGCTTCACCTCCCTCAGCTTTTCCCTTCCTTCCTGTAACAAAACCTTAGTTGTAGCTCTGTTTTGGAAGATTCCAAGTCTCCCACGTAAACAGACTTCCTTATTCCTTAGGATGTATTTATTTTTCTTAATCATCAAACTCTAAAATTTCTATTTTTCCCATTTTGTTTGTAGCTGAAGTTATAAAGTTACTCGCAAAAGAAGAGAAAGCTGAGCCAATGAGCAAATGGTGATGTAAGAGAAGGAGAAGGCGGATCCAGGCTCAGTGGCAGTGATGCAGTCCCAGTTCCGGGCTGAGTTTTGCTGCCACCTTTGTCATTGCTGTCTTTGACCTCTGCCTAGAATCACAGGCATGTCACCACACACTCGGCCTGGAAAAGCCACTGTAGGAAGGTTCAAAGGCAGCCTGGACTGCATCGTGATTAGTCTGTTAAAAAAAGGAAAAGGTGAAAGAGGAAGAAGCAGAGGAACAAAGATGTCAATGAGGAAGAGGTGGAAGGAAAGAAAATCGTCCCTAGGCATAGGCTCGTCATTAATATAGAGATTGTCATGAAATTTAACCACAGACCGAGTATATCCACAGGGCTGACATAAATCCTGTCTCCCAACACCAGTGTCATAAATGGCGGTGCTATATTTGGAATTCGATGTGTATATTTGAATGTAAGTATGACGGATGGTCTAGGAATTCACAGCCCTTCGGAACACCGACCCAAATCACTTGTCTAGCAGGGCCGTTCTCCCACCCGGTCTGCTCTGTCTGGAATACATTTCTGGCTGGGAATGGTGGAGATGGGGGATTTTCCTTCCTCCCCTCTGCTCTGAGGGGCTTGAGTAAACACACTGAGTGATATCTTTAACTGAAAATACCACTTAAGTTGAGAAAGTTGCAAAGTCACAGGAAACTTAAAGCCAGATTTGCTATAGCGTAGAACTCACACAATCCAAGTCTGGCTGCGGTCCTGATCTGGTTTTCTTCAGTGGCACTGTGGTGACTCCCACTAGAACAAGCATAGTGAACAAGTCTGGTTCCTTGACAACATCAGCTCCACTGGCAACTACAAACCTACTGCTGGTTATGATCTGTAACCCCTGGTTCCAAAACCAAAACATACACAAAACCAAAATGGGAAGGATTGTCCAACAGATGGAGAAAAATGCAGCTAGGAAAGGAATCGAAGGTAGAATCCCACAGAAAGGCAAGGCCAAAATGCTGAATACTTAAGTTAATAAAACAGAGTGGGCTGGGTGTGGTAGTGTGCACCTTTAATCCCAGCACTAGAGGCAGAGGCAAGAGGATCTTTGAATTTGAGGCCAGCCTGGTCTATAGAGAAAGTTCCGGACAGCATTAAAGCCTGTCTTCAAAAACAAACAAAACAAAACAAAACAAAACAAAAAAAGAGGAGGAGGAAATAAAGTGGTTTCACATCAGAGTTTCCACTGAATTTCATAATTCTAAAGGAAGGCAAAAAGGGTGGGTGTTTATAGTGCTTATATGTAAATAAACTGTAATCTCATTTCCGAAGGCCATGTGTGCTTTCAATGGGGAGCTGCGCATGAGGCGAGGATACTGCTCTTAAACATGGGTCCAATAGAACTGTCCTGGCCTGTTATCCATGGGGCATTCTCATTCCTCAGCCACACAGCAAGATACACTACACATCACAGTCTCAACCTCTGATCACGCCAGAATTCAAGCCAAAAGTACTGGATTATCTCTTTCAAAGACCCATTGCTTCGCTCTGCACACTAGTCTAACTGTGCTCACAAGAGTCCCTCCTTACCCTGAAGAGACACACTGCTCCTCTAGTGCAAAGGCAGCATCTGTTGTCCAAGTCCTTGAATCTGGGCAAAGCCTGTGACTTCCATGGAATTTCTGGTCACATATTTTCAGGCTAGGTTTGAAGAGAATCTAGTGGCTTCCATGTGCGTGTTCCTGGGAGACCCAGAACCACTATGTAGAGAGTTTGGCTCTGTTTCTGAGGAGATCGTGCAGAAAGGCCACCAGTGGAAGACAGTCGGAGACCACAAGGAAGTGGGCTGAGGAACGTAGCCAACCCTTGGAGCACATGAGCCCAGTCAAGCTCGGCCAGCCTGCAGCCATTTGAGTCAGCCTACATTCAGGACACGGGGATCCAACATGTCACCAAGAAGCAGCTCCAACAGACACAGCCTGAGCAAGGAAGGCCTAGCAGTGTATTGCAGGCTCAGTTTTCCCATTGACAAAAGCATACTTAATGGCTCCATCTGACGGACCGCCCCAGGCCAGAGACTACACAAGAGAGCATTAAAATCTGAGAACCCCCTACCAGAGCCAAACGTCTTTATTTCTCTATTTAGATAGCACAGACATGGGAGCTTCCTGCTGTCCCTCACCCTGACCACCAAGCACTAAGAGGAGCCAACACAGGAGTCTCTGTCTACATTCCCGACCCACAGAACTATAAAAGCAAGTCATTCAGAGTAACTTCCTAATAGCAAAAGATAATCAAAACATGAGTGAGAGTCAGGGTCTTGTGGCTGTGGGAATCCCAGGGTGATCCTGTGTGCTCTTCTTTTAAGAAGAGAAATGAGCTATTGTGTCTTCACGTGTGAGAAGTTTAATTTATATGTGGTAGGAACATTCTAGGTTCTCTTCTCCTTTTTCTCTTCCCGCCAGCTGTTCAGTTAGACCTGGAGCAATCTGAGCCTCTTCTTCATCATCAACTCCCCTGCTTTTGCTCACTCTACTCTTGGTGAACCCCACGTTGTTCCGGAGACTCCCAGACTCTGGTCCTCCTACACCACCCCGCTGCTTCTGTACCATAGGGCTGACCCTGCTGCCATCTTGGAGCCTTCCTCATCCTAACTTTTCTCAGCAGTGAGGAGTGTGATGCTTCTGATCCCTCTCCTGCCCTTGACAGCACCACCTCTCTGTACAGGCTCACAAGGCAGCAAACTTCAGACCGCACTGAACGGCGCCAGTAGATCAGTGCAGTGCAAACCTGACCTGCTGTGCCCAGTGTCTGTCCCCCACGCCCAATCGCAAATATTTCACATCCTCTTCACCATATGTCTTCTTCCCTCATCCTTTCTCTTTATGCCCATTTTCTCTTTCCTCCAACCTCTGATTTATATAATTAACCTTGAACAGTCAGTCAATCAAAATTGGTCCATGTCTAAGCATCCACAACCATCTACTGACCCCTACCCACGCCCGATTCCTAAGAATTCTCAGAGAAAGAAAGCACTCGAGGCATGTACCTCTCTACCACCTCTTTACTGCACAGTCAGAGGCTCTGGAACTATCTCTGTAAAGGGACAGACAGCAAATATTTCCATTTTGCAGAAGTCCCATCTCCTGTTACAGCTGCATCATTCAGGGCTGCACAGAGCAGGCGGCCCTGCGGTAACATACGCACAAATGGGTCAACAAAACTTCGTTCTCAAACAGTCTGGCCCACAGTCTGCAGACACAGTGAACTTTTACTGTGATATCTTTTCTTATTAATCCCTTTCCGACAGTGCTTCTGTTGGCCTGTAGCAGAATACACCTTCAACTAGCGTTGAGTTGTTCCCTCCCCAGGAGCACATCCTAGGGAAAGAAGGTATCAAGAGGAATGAAGAAAGACATTTACCAGCTATAAAATTTAATTTAGCTGAGAAGCAACAAAATATTAAGTTAAAAGTTTTGTGAAGCCAGGTTTTCTAACTCTAGTTGATTTCCCTGGGGTAATGACTGGAACTCTACATTCTTTGGGGTTTTTTCCAAACTGTTAAATGTGCAAAGACATTTAATCTCCCTAGTAAGGAGTTACAATTGAGGAATTAATACTACTACAGTTGATTGTCATAGATGCATCAAAACTTGCTATTTTAACTATAATTGCTTCCATCTAATATTAAAAATTTGTCTGTGAGTTTGCAGATAAGCTATACAAAAAAAATGAAGCAAATAGTTAAATAATTCATCTTTGCCAGCTAAAATGTAAACTATACATCAGCATTCCTGGAAAGAGATATGTGTTGCTTAACTCTACTTGAGCGAGCTTTCTTACTTAGAATTGGAAAATAAGAGATTCTAGATGATAAAATTAATATGTAGTACTCTCAGCTCAGAGGCTAGCGAGCACAGAAAGGTATATCTGAGATGGTTACTACCACCTTAGTAAACACGTGAGCTCTAATATTAAAATACAATATATGCACCATCCAAGTCCTTGATGGCACTGACATTTTATGATTCTTTCTATTTTATTAATGTCTGTCTGAAGTCTCAAAACATTTTCATTCAACTAAGTAATAAGATTATCCATACTTAGGTTTTTGGAACTATTACTACAGAATACTAGAAATTTTAAGTGGAATTTTACCAGTAACTTAGTCCTGCATCTTATATCTTAGCCCACTGATGGAAGAAATCAAAACGACAAAAAAATTTTTTTTAAAAATTGAATAGTAAGACTTTGTTTCTGTTTGTCAGGATGAATAGATGGATCAAACGGCTCTGTCCTGGAAATACTGCATGGATTAGATGAAAATTATATATGTACTTATACAGAGAGCAGTTTCTGCACATAAATGCTGTTTAAGCATTGCTTCATACACTATTATTACACAGGGCCCTAAGTCACTTCTAAAGATACAATGATTTTAATTTATAATGCTGTGAAATGGGTACATGCCTAACAGAAACTATATTCGTGTGGTTTTGCTTTCCCCTGCCCTGCCCTGCCCTCACCTCCAAGATGACCAATACACTCTCTCAAAGTCCTTGGCAGAATTTAACTTCATCAAATCAAGGAGAACTATGCTGCAGCAGTTGTTTAGCCTAATAGCAGACTCTGTTTTTGGCTGTTCTTCTGTTAATGGTTTTTTGGTCTTCTGTAAACTATGAAGCCCCTCCAAGCTGTGTGTTGTTACACATTTCTGGAATTCCACTGAACTAAGTAAACACTGGGTTTCAATAAAGGCTTTCAGAATTGGTGGTCCTTTAAAACTCACTTAATGATATTAGTGGTTTTATTAGTGCTGTTATGATTTATGATTGATGATATTATGATTTGACTCTTGCCTTTGATGATTTTACAAACTAATAGGAAAGAAAACCGAGTCCAGGGTCTAGGGAGAGACCTTCACAGCAAAATGTGGGCTTCAGTTCAATCCCTAACATCAACTCAACAAGCCAGACAGGTAGTGCAAACCTGGAACTGCAGCCCTGAGAGGCAGAGACAGACAGTTCCTGGATGCTCGCTGGCCAGTCAGCATAGTTTCATCAGAGAACAACCCCAGGGAGAAGCCCAGCTTCAGTAAACAAGGTAGATGGCTCCTGAGAAATGATGCCTTGAGCTGACCTCTGACCTCCATCCACATGTCCATATACGTGCTGGTTCACCCACCCCTGTTACATGCAAACACACACGTACACCTGCACACCCAAGAATACGCACATTCATATATGTGACCACAAAAGGGATAATCACATTTTAATAGTCATGAAACAATAAATGTTCACAGACTTTTTGTATTGTGTTTGATATACTATTGATTTCAGCTTTCTTAAAGAGTTTTATTAAAATAAGCCCATTTGCTGGGCAGTGCCCAGAATCAAAGGAGTTGTTAAAATAGTTTACTTGTCTTCCAAAAGAGCATTCACAGTGAAAACCAAAGCCAAAGCTTCCAGAGTGTCCGAGTAAGCTATTTGGTTTTGAATGAATATTTTAATTGTTTGGCATTTTGTTGGAGTAGTTATGGGTTATTAGTATAATGCTATGATTTTTAACAAAGGAAACTTTCAATATTAATTAAAATTCCAGTAAAGCTTGAAGGTATAACGGGCAGTGGTGGCACAGACTTTAAATCCCAGCACTTGGGAGGCAGAGGCAGGTGGATTTCTGAGTTCGAGGCCAGCCTGGTCTACAGAGTGAGTTCCAGGACAGCCAGGGCTACACAGAGAAACCCTATCTCGAANAAAAAAAAAAAAAGGAAAAAAAAAAGCTTGAAGGTTTGTCTAGACTTGCGTTGCCTTCCACTCTCAAATCTTGATGCTGTATGTTAATGTGTGTTTTTATTCATTTATACCAATAGCTTACTCGTTTCTTTAAACCCTCTCTATGCCCTAAAGGCATAGATGAAAAAGTCAAATATTTTGTCTTTTTTACTTAAAAATTGGAATTACATAAACCTTCTGCTTAAAAAATCTGTTTTTTAACTTGTGTTCCAATATATTAGCTTCCTCTGCTCATAAATGTGACGACAAAGAAAGTATCTTAACGCTGTCTTTATGAGTTAAACAGGCTTTCAAAGTCTCATTATTCCCATGAAACTTCATTAGGAATTCACTTCTGTAATTAATCTCTGGAGTTTGCCATCACATAATCTTCCTTGACTATAAGCTGTTCCATATGTGTTTTTATAGTAATAAAAACTCTGGTCAATGTAAACAAATAAACAAAGACCAAAAAGAATCATGAGAAGGGTGACAAACTTTGTAAAACACATGGGAGTCCTGTCACTGTCAACCTGCCAGTCTGTCAGCCTGTCACCCTGTCAGCCTGTGACAGCCTGTGTCAACCTGTCAGCCTATCAACCTGTCAGCCTGTCAACCTGTCAGTGTGTGTCAACCTGTCAGTGTGTGTCAACCTGTCAGTGTGTGTCAACCGGTCAGTGTGTGTCAATCTGTCAGTGTGTGTCAACCTGTCAGTGTGTGTCAATCTGTCAGTCTGTCAACCTGTCAGTGTGTCAACCTGTCAGTGTGTGTCAACCTGTCGGCCTGTCTACCTGTCGGCCTGTCAAGAACCAGCAACAAGGACACAGACTCATTCCCTATTACTGGAGACTTGGGGAAAGGAGTTTCAGGCCAAGGAATGTCTCCCTTTGGCATGAAACTGTAATATTTCCTTATTTGGGCGCTAAAGCAATAAGGCCATCATAAAGAAAGGGCACGTAACTCTTCTCTCCAACTAGGGCTGGCTTGCTGCTTTTCTTGCTATTGTTGTCCTTGGTGGTACTGGGTGTGTACTACTGAGCCATCTTCCACATTTTACCTAATCACAGTGTCAAAATTTAGCTGAGAAAAAAATCTTACAAACTGAAATGTCCACAGTTATGACTGTGTTATTTCTCATCAAGTGTTTTTACACACAGCCAAGCAAAAGAAAACTACTATATGCATTTACTATTTGAAAATTATTTTTACGCTTGCAAACTTTGGGCCAGTGAGATAGCTCTGTGGGTAAAGGTGCCTACTGCAAATGTGACAACTTTAGTTCAATACCCAGAACCTAATGATGGAGTGAGAGATTCAATGTCTGCAAGTTGCCCTCTGCACACACGCGCGCGTGCGCGCACACACACACACACACACACACACACACACATACTGTGTTGCCCAAACACATACAACAAATAAGTAATATAAAAATAAATAAAGATTAAAAATTTCACTGGAAAATTGAGGAAACATGGTGTACTGGCTGGTTTTGTGTGTCAACTTGACACAGGCTGCAGTTATCACAGAGAAAGGAGCTTCAGTTGGGGAAGTGACTCCATGAGATCCAGCTGTGGGGCATTTTCTCAATTAGTCATCAAGTGGGAAGGGTCCCTTTTGAGTGGTGCCACCCTGGGCTGGTAGTCTTGGGTCCTATAAGAGAGCAAGCTGAGCAAGCCAGGGGAAGCAAGCCAGTAAAGAACATCCCTCCATAGCCTCTGCATCAACTCCTGCTTTCTGACCTGCTTGAGTTCCAGTCCTGACTTCCTTTAGTGATGAACAGCCATGTGGAAGTGTAAGCCGAATAAACTCTTTCCTCCCCAATTTGCTTCTTGGTCATGATGTTTGTGCAGGAACAGAAACCCTGACTAGGGTTTTTGCTGCACAAATAGAGATCACCGTATTTTTTAATTAAATAAAGAAAAGAAGAGAGAGAGAGAGAGAGAGAGAGAGAGAGAGAGAGAGAGAGAGAGAGAGAGAGAGATTTCCCCTAAAAGCAGTAATTGGCAATTTATTCCAAGAAAACACAGAAAAGTTGGGGTGGGGATTGAGGATGCTTAAATTTCCACAGTGGAATAACTTCTGCTGCCCAGCAAGAAGAAAAAAATGAAGAAAACACCTGCAGTGGGAATCCGGAGAGGAGACAGACTTGGGTGGCATGCCTAGTAGGGGGCAGGTTCTCCAGTCTGCAGAGCAAGAGACACCTGATAGGAAAAGAACACAGGACTTGGGGCTGGCACCATCATGTCAGAGGAAAAGCAGAGGGTGTTAGGTGTGGGCAAGCAGACAGCCCACGCCAGACATCAGTGTGTGAATTATTAGCGAGGTGTCAAAAGTCATCACCTCTGTTTCACATAAACCTTTGGGGCCACTTCAGAAACCCAGCAAGTCCATCCACACAATGAACAGGGGTCAGAGTAGTCAGAGGCAGCTTTGAACTACACGCCATGTTAGTAAAGGCAAATAGAAACCTTAGAACTGGACAAACGCCATGCATAGCTTGCTCTTCTTACGGTTTACACAGCAGACCATGGCTGAAAGACTCTCCGTGTGAGACTGTAATAGCAGTGAGTAAAGAGAGATTCCAGAATCAGCATCTGAATGGGTGTGTTCGGAATCTGGGAAACTCTGATCCAGCAGTTCTACTTGGATTACTTTGTGCCACATATAAGCTTATGCATATACAGGCAATTACACAGAAAGATGTTGTTAATAGTGAAAGATTTACTATAATCTCAAGAACCATTATTTGGGACCTGTGCCACCATATCATGGGAATCTACAAACGAAAAGAACATAAGTTAACAGTTGGATACACTGAAGATATATAAAAAGTGAAGGCACATATTATATACAGCACATCCATGTAGTAAAACATATGTACATATATATGTAGCATGTATATAGATAATATATGTGCTGCATATGTGGATATGTATATATGCTTATAATTTTGTTAGAAAATATATGTAATGTATATAAAAAAGCAGAAGATAAGTACTTTTAATTGTGTATCATTTTGACCACAGCCATACATAGAAATAGAGGCAGAAAGCCTTATAAATAGCATAAGAGCTAGGAATTCTCATAATGGCTGTTCTACTAATACTATGTGTTAAAAAAGATTTATAAAAATTGCAATGGGGGCTGGTGAGATGGCTCAGTGGGTAAGAGCACTGACTCCTCTTCTGAAGGTCCTGAGTTCAAATCCCAGCAACCACATGGTGGCTCACAACCATCCATAATGAGATCTGATGCCCTCTTCATGTGTGTCTGAAGACAGCAACAGTGTACTTATTTATAATAAATAAAACCTTTAAAACAACTGCATGGGCTGGGGTCTGTCGGATCAGGCACTAGGAGAAGTACAGAGAATAACTCTATATTCATAAGCACATGTGAAACCCAATGGTGTGGTAAAGTGCAGCTCTGTCAGCAGAGAAGGGAGATGCTCTCTGAGAGACGCGCAAGTCGGTGACAGAAACACACTAAGATCCGGCAAAACTCGGGCCTTAAGACTTGCCACCCAGAGTGAAAGTCTTAAGTCCTCTCTCTCCCTCTCTCCCTCTCTCCCTCTCTCCCTTTTTCTTGCTCTCTCTCTCCCTCCATATATATATATATATATATATATATATATATATATATATATGCATTTATATTGGCATATATATGAGCAGTGCCATCACAATGGATACTAAGATGATCTTGTGCAGCAGAAATATATTTTTTAAAGAAAAATGCTGAACCAAACAAAGCCCCCTTGAGAACATATTAAAATCAGCTTTTCCACCCATTTACTGACCTCTCATCAAGCCAGGAAAATGCACCCCTAGAATGACAAGAAACTTCAGTATGTGCATTCCCTTGAATCAATGAGCAGGCTCTTCCAAAGGACAGAACCTTGGCCGTTTATTTCCATCCTACTGCTTCTAATAGAGGCTCCAACTTAATCGCAGAGATTGTCCCTTTTAAACGCTTAAAAACTCTTAAAGGAATTATTTCCATCTCCTTCAGCTCCGGAAACTGCCAAGCCTTAGACAGCCAACCTAACTGATTTAAATCACCCCGGCTACAACACTAGGGCATGGGAAGCTGATAGTACAGGGTTTTCCAAGAAGATACCGCGTGAACACCCGCTTAGGGCCAACCACAGCCGCATGCAGAGCTCACAGCAGCCCGGAGACTAGTGTTCAAAAACCTCTGTCCTGCAAACTTCCAGGGTAGGTGTCTGAAAGGGAGTGTACAGTTCTGGTTTTCATGAGTATGACTTAGAGAAGGACCATCTCCTGATCACGCATCTCATCTCAGTCTCTGTATTCTTCACTTTCCACGGTGCCTCTCAAATAGCTGATGCCCACACGAGAAAAACACTTCTCCCTGCACACTACCAGAATTGGTAAGCAGCAGAAGCAGTGGGCTTCTCCCTTTCTCTGGGTTTCAGCTCCTCCCCTTCTTCCACAAGGAACCGTTCTCCCCAAATCTGCTTCAACAATGGCCCAGGATTCCCTCCAGCCAGGACCTCTCCTCTGGGCCAAGAACAAGACGAGTTATCTGAACAAGAGTTGATGACCGCGAAACTTTGTCACCTCCAGGCTGGCCCGCAGGGGTCTCACCCAGGGTCCTCTACCGGCCAGAACCTGCCCTGTCAGTTGCTGTGGATCTTAAAGTCCCAAGAAGGGCGAGGGGAGGCAGCTAGGAGCTTCCCTTACCCTTTCAGCGCATCGTGTCCTCCGCCGCCTCTTCTCTTGGCCCGATTGGCTCTGGTCTCCTTCAGGCTCCCAGCCTCCAGATTGGCGTCCGCCCCATGGCTCGTGTAGGACTCGAGGAGCAGGGCGAACGCCAGCGCGACCTCCAGCAGCCCTCCTCGCCGCATGGTGCCGCCGGCCGCCACTCGCTCCGCCGCCGCCGCCGCCGCCGCCGCGCCTTCCAGCGGCCCGCGTCTCCGGGGTCCCGCTGTCTCGCTGTCCCGCAGTCCAGATGCAGGGAGGTCCCGGCCTGGGTCCTACCGCTTTCTTCTCCCAGGACTGCTCCCACTTCGGGTAGTCCCTGCCTGTCCTGCAACACAGACAAGTCCCCAAGGCGGGGAGAGACACTCAGGACTCCGGGATGCTGAAAGCTCGCAGTCCCGGTGCCGAGCCCAGACCGCGCGCCGCCTGCGCGTGGCGCAGTTACTCGGAGGAACGAGGACCACTCGATCCCAGCTGGCTGCAGAGCCAGAGCCCGGCGACTGGCATCCGCGGACCCTGTGGCCTCGAGGCGCCAAGTACCGTGTCCCCAGGGAGCCCAGGCGTCCCGCGAGAGGGCTGCCTACACTGTCTTAATGGCACTGATTGCGCGCGGTGACGGCTGACGTCCCAGCTCCCCAAACAGGGTCCTCTCCGCCCACATACCGGGTCGCGGCCAACCCCGCCAGTCCCCTGCATCCGACGTGGAGCAGGGCACTGCAGTCCCGGATCTTGCAGCTGTCAGGCAGAGCGGGCCAGCTGTAGATGCTCGAGACATCCCCTCACCCTGCCCGGCCTCCTGCCCTGGAAGCCGCGCAAACGGCCCTCCAGTCACCCGCTTGCCGCCCGACCCTGGCGGGACCCCGTGAGACCCACTGGACTAGCGGTTCGGACTCTCAGGCGGCGGTTGCTGCTCTGCTCCGCAGCTGTCCCAGCTGTGGCCGCCTGTGTCACCCACAGTCTCTGCCCCAACTCTGCGGCCCCCTCCTTTCCCACCTCTTCAAGTATCGTCCGCGCAGCGGTTTCTCGCGAGAGAAATACTTTTTTAAAAAAAAAGAAAGAAAAAGAAAATGACACCCTCCCCACCTCCCCCCATCACCACCCCACCCCCGGCCCCATCTATCCTCCCTTTCCACTCCCCTCTGCCAGCCACCGCCCGGGCCCGGGCCTCCCTCATTCGCAGGATCAGTGTGCCCTGGGAGGAGGCGGAGGTGATCCAGTCCTGCCTGGCCTGGGATATTCTGTCCCGGGGTGGGGAAGAGAGGGAATGGGAGGAGGTGGAGTAGCGGTTTAGACCGATCTGCCTGCGGCTGAGAGGTCTAGACCCGAGATTTCCGCGATCAGAAGCACGGAGAGCGGGGGCCACCTGCGCGGAGAACGCATGCTGGACACCTTGGCCACCGAGGCCCAGGAGGCCCTGGCTGGAAAGGGACCCTGTGGCAGTGGCCCTCGCTTCTCAGCCCAGTCTTCTGCTGTCTGGCTGAGAGGAGAAATTGTAGGCTCCGAGGCTCAGGCATGGCTTGTGACGAGGCCACCACCACTGAACCAGCCAACAGGTTAGAGGCGAAAGGGGCATGCCAGTGTCAGGAGCCCCTCAAGGGTCAGGGCAAGCTACTCACCTAGGTTAAATCAAGAGGCTGCAAAAGTCTCCGTCTGTGATTTGGGTTTCAGACAATCCTCCCGCCCAACTCTCAGTTAAGAATGGGGTTTCCTGAAATAGCCCTATTTTCACATGTGCACACACTATACAGAGAGCACATACACACACATGCACGGGATGGGGGGGGGGTGTAGAATACACAAGTACCCAAAAGTCTTCAGCACTACAGCTTAGCTGAAATCCACATCAGGCTCTACTGCAGGAACCAGGGTCTCCCAGTCCCCAACTGTCACGTTCAGCACAGTTACCCTAAGAAAGGACGCATTTTCTTGCTTTCAACATCTTGTGCCCGGGTATGAGATTATAGAGATGGAGGCACGTTATCAACTCGACCTTCTTTTCGAAATGGACCACACCTCATGATAATGGACTCACTGCACTGTTTCGATACCTGAATAGGAAGACTTAAACACTGATTGAAATTCATAATTATTTAAATATACTATCTGGTTTAATTTGGGTCTCACTTTCAAAAAAAAAATCCTCTTAACAGATCCATGAACTGGAGATTCCGTCCTACATCTTCAGGTGAGTAAAGAGGCATTCATTCGAGGGCCAGGAGATGGCTTCGAGCAAATAAAGCACCAAGCTTGGTATCTGAGTTCTAGCACCAGGATCTACGTGGCAGGAGGAAGAAAAGAGTCCTGAACATGTCCTCTGATCAGTCTACTCAGCATTTGCATGCGCACAAGTGAGCACAAGTACCCCAAATGTCAAATAAAGAACTATTGAACACTCGTGCCACCTGGCGCACAGCTGAATCAGAATCACCTGCAAGTAAGCCAGGAGTTTCCATCCCTTTGCACAGCAGGTGATAGACAGGGAAGGCAAGCTTGAAACAAATAATAGCTCAAATGTTACATGCCAACAAACACGGGCACTGCTTAGATGATGTATGTGACCATGTCTAGACCTAGGCTAGGGTCAATAGGGGAGGCTTCCCTGAGAAAGTATCATTGAACCCTTTTAAGGCATCACAACGACTTGGAGAGAGCAAAGGTTCTTAACTATAGATACACAGTAGAAACTAGGAACTTAAAAAGAATTAGACAAGGACCCAGTTTTTTAAAAGTCTGTGGTGGACATTGGCATGGGTATTTTTCAAAGTTTCCCAAATTCAAAGAGGTGGTATGGATATTACTAAGGGTGGGAAAGGGGTCCAAACAGAGGATCCATAGTCCCATGGTCAGCAGAAGTAAGGCTTCTGGGGGTTAGAGAGGACTTTGGCCTGACCTCTGTATCAGGCTATTCTGAACCCACTATGCAATCTGGAAACTGCCTGTTTTCTCTGTATTCAGGTGGTATGCAAGAGGCCATTTGACCCTGTCTCCTGGAGGCTGCCCCTTGGCAACATACTGGAGCATTGCCACTGAGCATAGATCCCTTGGAAGGCTTTGTCCCAGTAGCACAGAGCAAACCCCAGTCAGGGTTCCACTTATCTCATAGTATGATCACCAAGTTCTCCCCAGCAAGTGGAGAGCTGGCAAGGGCTGAGGCAGTCCTCCAGCCTGCCTTTTGCTTTCAGTTTCTCTTCCCCAGGACTTCCACATGGAACAGCTTTTCCTACAAAAGAGAACCATAGGTATTAGCTGAAATGGCCAATGGAATTCCTTCCTGGGGAGTGATATGACGACAACTTCAAAATCTCACCCCATTCTTCCTTATTATTCTCTGTACTGAAGAAAGACACCCACACATTTGCAGCCACTGACAGAGCCTTGGTGTGCCGTGTGCTCGCTGTGCCTCAGTTGCCCCACTGCTTTCTTGAGAATGAATGAAGTGAATTTTGGCTGTGGAGATGAAGGTAAATGACTGATAGCCATTGAATGGTGTATCTGTGTGTTTTACATTTTATTACTTAATTATTCATTAGCCAATTCGAACAAAGTACTTTCTTCTAAACACCTCATCAAAGATGAGACTATATTTCCGTCATTTTCCAGAACTTTTCTTTATCAAAGAAACATTTTGACTACTTAATTTTTAAGTCTTTCCCTATAATCCCACCATTCTAATGTTTTTTCCATTTCCTATGAGTCTTTGTCCCTGTGACACATCTTACATAGTCATAACCACAGGGTCTATATAGTTTTGTCTTCTGTTGAGCAGAGGGGAGAATTTGTTCTCACTTCAGACTTAGCCTTTGCATTTTGCAGATGGGGGTCCCTGAGTGAGGTTTGCCTAGCCATACTTCTGGCGAAGAGCATGTACAAATGTTGAATTATGTTATTGAAATAGTTTTCATTACCTCAATCCCCCAAAGCAAACACTTCCTCTCCACCCAAAACAAAAGCTCCATTTCCCAGTCTCATTTCACTTGTGTTTTGATGAGTTCTGGGTCCCACCCTGGTATTGCCTGTCTTTTTTTTTTTTCTTACCAGACATAACAGATACCAGCCCAACAGCAGAGGAGAATAAAGAAGAGGCCTGGCCAGCAAGAAGGGATGTAATATTGGATCCATCACAAATTAAAAACACACCCTCCCTGGGTACCATTCAACCCAAGTTTACTAAACACAAGCTCTGTGTGCCACACCAGGGTAGATCTTGCAGATGCCCCTAAAAATATTTTCCAGGGTGCTTCTCGTCCTCTCAGAAGAAGGCCATATCCGCAAAGTTCCAAACATGGCAAGCAGGAAGCTGAGAGGCCAAAGCAAGTACTTCAAGCATTTTATAGGCAAAACTCAGATTTTATCTTGTGGAGCTCGACTGACACTTGCGCTCCATTTAATTTTCACGGGCAATGAAGTATTCTGCTGAGCTTTTTCAATGATGGAAAAGTGACATAACTTTTTACAGCCCACGGGCCTGAAAACAGGCCACAGGACTGAGGGTCTCCAATCAGCAAAATTTACCATTTACCTGGCCTGCAAGATAAAGGCCAGCACAGAAAATGACTTGAGGAACCATCCCAGAGCTGGGTGTCACTAAAGCAAGGCGTCCACAGGGGAGAGGGCTGGGTGGAGTGATATGACTGCTCTGGTCTGGAAGCCTTAATAGACAAGATGGGATTTGGGTAGTGCCTTGAAAGGAGGGTAGGGTTTGGCTGCACAGAACCGTCTTGGAAGAATATCCCAGACACAAAAGAGGAGCGGGAGGCAAAAGCAGAAAGGGAGGAAAGATTCGGGGCCAGAGGAGACAGATGAGGTATTTTCCCATCCTTCTCTGGGACACACCCTGAGTGTTCATGAAGGGCAGCAGGCTACTGTGGACCCATGGGCATCATTTCTTAAATGACCATGATTAGTCACACCATGAGGACATTTATTGTCTCCATCCCTGAGACCTGAAAGACCTGGAATCTATTCTGACCTCTGTGCTCAAAGACCTGGAATCTATTCTGACCTCTGTGCTCAAACCGACAGAGGGCAAACAACACTTGATTTCCCCTGGGCTTCAATTAGTCACCTACATTAAATAATTTTAATAGAGAATAAACTTTGTCTCAGGATTCTCAGGATCCTAACGAAAGTTTCTTTACACCAGGGAATGCATACCCTAACCTGCTGTCTTGGGCAATCTGAAAATCTCGTTAAGACAGGAGTGACAAGCAGTCTCCTTTAGCAACATTATCTTTTTCTACATCTGTTTTTACTTTCAATCTCAATTTCCTCCCAACAGTAATTAGTGGATACTAGTAATTAGTGTATATTTAAAAATGTTTTTTTTTCCTTGCTGACTTTATCTATTCCCATGATTTCACCCCCTGCTTATAACATAAAGTCCCGAATCTGTACCTCCACCCGAGTGTCCCTGGAGCTTCCAGTGCAGATGTCCAAGTTCCTGCTGGATGCCTCCACCCACTCCTTCCAGGGCCAAAGCCATTGTGTAGCAGCCTCTGAAATGGCCTCCAAAAATCCCACCCAGGTGCTCATGCCATCGGGGTAATTCCCTCCCCCGAGCATGGGCTGGACCTACTGAGTGTCTCCTCTTCCAGTGTGGCAGAAATGAGGGGATATCACTTTTCATATTAAATTACAGACTCTGAACTCCACTTCTCCCTTCCCCTCCCACTCTCCCTCTCAGCCGCACTGATGGCTGTCTCTGTAGTGAAGTGACATATAGAATCCCAGGAACACAAAACTGAAAAGCTACCAGTCTCTGAGTCTCACTCCTCAACCTTCTGGGAGCTATGTTCTTCTAAGGATCACATGGGGGAGCTCAGACATCTTCAGATGTCACTGTAATCCTAGCTAATGGACTTGTAAGGACCAAAGAATTAGCGGAGCAGTGCCCCGAATGGTGACCCACAGAAATTATGAAAAAAATAAAAATGGAGTGCTTGAAGCCTCCATTCACTGCCTCAAGAAAAAGGGGGGGGGGCTAATAAAGGGCCGGAGAAATAGCTCTGCAGTTAAGAGCACTGATTGCTCTTCCAGATAAAACAGGTTCGATTCCCAGCACCCACACGGCGGCTCGAAACTCTCTGTAACTCCAAGATCTGACACCATCACACAGACTTACATTCAGACAAAACACCAATGCATATAAAAGAAAAAATGTAATACAAAACAGAAGTGGATAACAAATATCTAAGCAAAATGCCTAAACTTGCTCCTTCTTTTACATTGTCTATCTCAATTGTAAGAACTACCACACACTCACCTATGCTGAAGAGGGGTATCTTAGACAAGCTTCATGTGCACTTCTCACACCTACTAAAGCTCAGCTGTTTTAACAAAAACTTATATCATAATTGACACAATTTAGTAGTCTTAATTTGCTCTCTGTGTGTTCCATCCAGACCTCAAAGTAGAGTTTGGTCTTACTCAATTTCTGAAAGATTCTACCAGCAACCATATTCATGACATCATTCTGGATATCTTCCCATAGATAATAAACCCCTGGGAAGTGTCCAGAGTGATAGAATAGGGGGTGGGGGAGAGTCTGGAAACGCTGGAAAATGTTGCCTTTGTTTGCAAGTCAACCCCATGATGAGGTCCAGGACGAGCCTGGGAGTAAATGACACACGGTCAGACCCTAGCCTTGCTACTGCTGTGGCCTTGGCAAGCCATTTCACTTAGAGGAGACTTTGCTTCCTCTTCAAGAAGATTTGAGGCTTAGACTTCAGAGGACAGTGGAGCTACAGGTAAGTAGCTTGAGGATAAACTAGCCATGAAGTCTCTGCCACATGCCTGTCTATAACACACAACAGCACTTGCTCAAGGGTCTTGCACACCTCAGGAATCTGTATTTTTGAAGTATTTAGTTGCTTGAAGGATATCTAGATATAGAAGCCTATTGTTTAAATCTGCACCAAGGCTGTTCTATTCTGTCATCGCTGAGCAGTACCTAATTGGATGCCAATTCTATTATGTTTTAATGTTATAATATTTTTATATGAGAATATAATATAAGCATGCAAACATTTTAAAGGGTTACTTTGTGGATATGTGCACTCATGCTTTGTTTAGTCTTTATTTTATTTTCTTTCCAAACCCTGATGGATCTCCCACATAGTCACTATGGTAGATTCCCCCCACTGGAGACCACGGCAGTTCTTCAGGAACTGGGTAAAGAGAGGTAGTAAAAGGTTTAAGAATGTCAAAGGCAAAAAGCTGAGTTAGCAATGAACTTCTTAAACTCATAATACTACAGAGTACCCACAGGATACCAAGAAATGCAAGATATTATTCCCAAAAAACAGACAGATGAGGAGAAAAGAAAGCTGGAACAAGCTGGGGTTGGGGCTAATAATCTGAGGCCATAAATACTGTAGACAGAGGATTTAAGTTCTAGATGTTCAAAAGGGGGAAGATAGCTCTGGCCTAGTGACCAGAAGAATGTCTGTGGAGAGAGAGGGGCCGAGGGATGACAACCTGAAGAAACCATTTACAGCTGGACAGCAGAGCCCTCCTCTCTTGCAGGAAGAAGGGCTTTTCTTCAAGGGAAGGCCAAACCGAGGAGCAACACCAGATGGCTTTCATAAAGGCAAAGAAGAATGAGAGACTATTACAAGTGGGTCAAGGCTAGAAGGTTGAAGAATTTAGGGAAATACACATCACTAAAGAATTTGGAGGGCTGGCAAGATGGCTCATTCAGTAAAAGTGACACCCTGAGCTCAGTCCCCAGGACCCACATGGAAGAAGAGACAACTGACTTCTTCATGTTACTTCTTCACGTTGCTCTCTGAGCTCTTCATACATGCCATGACATAGTGCACACATACACACATAGTAATAAACAAATAAAGTAAATGTATTTTCAAAAGAATTTAGAGCATGATAGGATAGGAGGTCATTGGGGCATATTGCTTATAATCCTAGCAGTTGGAAGGTAGAGGCTGGAAGGCTCAAGGTCATGCTCAGGCACAGAACCAAACTGAAGACAGCCTGGGCTACATAAGAATCTACCTATACAAACAGTGGATGGATGAAAAAGTGGATAGATGGATAAATAGATACACAGATACGTAGATAAGATAGATAGATAGATAGATAGATAGATAGATAGATAGATAGATAGACCGACATGTAGGTGCACATATCCACCTACACACATGAACAGTTTTGAACATATCTCACACACAAAGAAAGAAAAAGGAGAGGGAATGAATTCAGCATCTAGACTTAGTGGTGATATTGTCCTCCAAGTATGTGACAGCACGCAGGGAAAAGAATGGGGAATTATAGTTCAATTTCACAGTAAAGCTGTGATGGCTGAGTGAAGAATTCAATCTGAGAAGCTACAGACAGGGGAAAGCCAACGTTGACACAGATTTGAAACGAGGTGTCTGGGGAGCGGACAGCAGTGGGGAGGAGATGGAGGCAGGAGAAATTGAATTTGGAAGGAAGACAAGGAGTACGCTCTGTGCTCCATGACTGTTCTGAGGAGGTCCCAGTGAGGAGACGCAGCAGGCAGAGGTGTCAACTTTGTCGGTAGACGAGAGACGATGTTTGCGATTTGGCCGTGTGAGCATCTGTAAGTGAATTATATTTACCAGCTAGTCCTAGTTGCTTTCTGCCGCAGTTTGATTTACACGAATCCTACAAACTGACCTGGAAGAGAGTCCTATCTTGACAGCCAAAATTTGGTTTTGAGTTTCAGATTCTCATGGTCAGGGGTAGAAATTTTGAGTAATTACAAAGTAAAGAAGGAACACCCTGCAAATATCAGAAACAGACATGGCTGCTGGTGGAGATTAGAAGAAAAAGACAGACATGTCTCCCCTTGGAACAATAGAACTGGGGGAAGGAAGGTGATAAGGCATTGTTTTATGTCACTCCACTTCCGGATAATCTATGAATGAGAATATGACAGCCTGTGTGGGTACCCAAAAAAACTATCAATCAAAGCAAGAGGTTTGTATGTTTCCTTTGAACAGAGAATTGTTTGTTTAAAGCCAGCCTAAAATCCACAATCACACAGGTACATTTTGAGTTCTCAATTTAAGATTTGCGTCTGTATGGGAATTACTGCGGAGGAGACGATGAGTGTAGGCGAAGTGAGCAAGCAGACCCACAGACAAAGCTCCCAACGCAACCCACTGTGCTGTCCATTGAATACACGCTACGGGATTTTAAATAGAATTCCTGATGGCTTGGGTACCTAGAAATATGCTTCATATTTGATGAGTAAAAACAAATACTGACATGGTACAGGCTCATAATTCCAGCTACTCTGGAGGCAGAGACAGGAGGATTGCAAATTTGAAGCCTGTCTAGGTCATGGAATGGGTCCCCATCCCAACATAAGTATAAAGAGGTGTGGGGACATAGCTCAGTGGTACGGCCCTTGCCTACCATGCATATGACCCAGAACCAGAATCAATCCCAGAATCAAAACGCATGGAAAGAAAAATGGTTATTTCTATTAACTAGGTATTTATTAGCGGGAGATCGTGAATGCTGACACAGGCAGCTGGTGTGGTTAGTTTAGGAGAATAGTCATGGTTTTTAGGATCCTTGGCCTCTTTTGATCTCCTAGTGACCCTGGGAATCCAAGCTGGGCCCTTTCCACTCTTATTTGTCTGCCCTCTGGTCCCCACCAAGCCCTACTCTGGGTCTATACAGATCCCTTTTTGCTTAGCATCCTGCTTTTGCTCAAACCTTATCTCACACTCAGAATGTGTTTTCTTTTCTAAGTAGATAAGGCTGTTCTTTGCCAAGATCTGTTCAGCTGGGCCCGTGAGCCCATCCCCCATCTCCTGGGCTATTAACTGCTAACAGTTCCCAGCTGTGTCCCTCACTGAACACTACACTGGCCACTGGGAACTGCCTAGCCCAAGATGACGCCTTGAGGGTGTGGCCCAGTATTTTTGTTTTAACATTCCTAAAAGCCTGTTATGGATAATTCAACACTTCAAGATTAAAAAGAGATAAAACATAAATTACCAATATCCAGAATCAATGTGGGGACATTACTAAAAATCCTATATAACATAAACAATAAATATGGCAACTTAAATGGAACAAGAAAATTTTCTTGAAAGGCATAAATGATCAAAAGGATGAAAGCATAGCGAAAAGGCTAAAATGACAGATAGTGGGGTAAAACTTGTAATTAAAAATATCTTTAAAAGGCTGGGGATGCAGGTCAGAGAGAAGGTACTTACCCAGCAAGCACGGGGCCCTTGTTCAATAGCTTCCTGGCCACTTAAACACTAAAACGAGAAATAGTAACAGCGTCACCAAAACCCATTCAGAAAACGGGTGTTGACCAAATACTCCCCAATTCATTTTATTTTATTTTACTTGAGATGGTGTCTTACTGCGTAACTTGGGATGGCCTTGAATTCAGGGAAGTATAAGAAGTGTGCTAATAAGGAAGGAGTAGAAAAGCAGATGCCATAAAAAGAACCAGAGGCAAAGTCTAAAGTGGTCCATACAGTAATGGAAGCCGCGTCTACCAGCCGAGCTAACTGCAGAACTGAGATGACAGAGGCAGTTGGGGGCCAATGAAATGGCTCAGTGGACAAAGCTGCGACCACCAAGCCCAGCGACCTGAGTTTGATCTTCAGGTCCCACAGCCTGTCATCTGACCTCCACACTCACGCTACGCAATGCATGCACATGTCACTCTCCCAAGCAAGTTAATAAACATGCACTGTTAAGATGGCGCAGAGGAAAAGATCAAAGATTTAGAAGACGGAGGAGGAGGAGGAAAAATAGAACTTCCCATGTTTATGACACCACACCAGAAGGTCTAACATACATGCATTTGAAGTTGTAGAGAGCATAGAAAGGACGGAAAGTAACAATTTTTGAATAACTTTATGCAAAAAATATCCCTGTTTGGAAAAATCTATTTATAGATACTCACCAAATGTAAGACTAATAAATATAAAGAAATCCCACTAATTTTTCTATAAAACAGATTTAAAGAAAAATATTGAATAAATGATATTTTGCACACAGAAGAACAATAATGTATATAGATGTCATCTGTGGTGTTTTGAATGAAAATACCCCCCATAGGCTCATACATTTGAATGCTTGGTCCCAAGTTGGTGTAACTGTTTGGAAAGGATTAAAAGGTGTGGCCTTGTTGAAGGAAGTATTTCACTGGGGGGTTAGTCTTTGAGGTTTCAAAAACCTATTCTCTCTCTCTCTCTCTCTCTCTCTCTCTCTCTCTCTCTCTCTCCTACTTGCTAATAAGGATGCAGCTGTACCCCAGGAACTATTCACTTTTTTCCCTAAAATACGATCTCACTGACCTGGGTCCTTTTGCTGTGCATCAAGGGCTTTATGACTGAGCTGTCCCCCAGGCCCACGGAACAACATGTTTGGACTGTTGAACAATAACAGTAAAAAAGCATTAGCTCAGGGAGCTGGGGAAATGGCTCGGACTGTGAGGTGTTCTGGCCAAGTTTAAAGGCCTGGTACGATAAGCACATGCCTATAACCTCAAGGCTAGAGGGACACAGATAGGAGAGTCCCAGAGCACACTGGTCAGTTAGTTTAGCCAACTGATGAGTTCTGGGTTCAGTGATAGACTGTGTCTTACAAAATAATGAAAACAGAGGCTGGAGAGATGGCTCAGCAGTTAAGAGCACTGATTGCTCTTCCAAAGGTTCTGAGTTCAAATCCCAGCAACCACATGGTGGCTCACAACCATTCGTAATGAGATCTGACGCCCTCTTCTAAGGTATCTGTCTGAAAACAGCTGCAGTGCACTTACGTATAATAAATAATAATTTAAAAAACCAAAATAATGAAAACAAAAGCAACACATGGAAATTGATCGAGCAAGACATCCAAAATTGACCTTGGCCTCTAATGTATTCACAAAGTACGCTTTCACCCACACGCTTAAGAACACACACAAAGAGAACAAAAATAAGAAATGATTAGCTCAAAATTCTATACCCATCAAAATTATACTGTAGGATGAAAATTAAGTTAAAGGCTGTTGGTTGGTTGGTCGGTTGGTTTTTCTAGACAGGGTTTTTCTGTGTAACAGCACTGGCTGTCCTAGAACTTGCCCTGTAGACCAGGCAGGCCTCAAACTCACAGAGAGCCTCCTGCCTCTGTCTTCCCCGTGCTGAGATTATTAAAATGATGCACCACCATGCCTGGCCAGATATTTTACTTTAAACATTTAAAATGTTATTTTAAAATATGAGAAGCTTAGGGAAAACAAAATATGTATAAGATATGGAAATACATGGAAAATAAAATACTTCTAAAAGAAGTTAGAGAAAACCTGTATAAATAGAAAGCTATGTCTGCGATTGAAAAACTTCATATTGAGGTCACTCTTCCACAAATCCATCCATAGATTTGTAACACACAGACAAACATAATCACAATTAGAGCTACTGTACCATTTTATGCAGAAATAGAAGACAAAATTCGATGGCTGCCTTGGTTGTTGTGGTGGTTTGAATATGCTTGGCCCAGGGGGTGACACTATTAGAAAGTGTGGCCCTATTGGAATAGCAATGGCCTTGTTGGATGAAATGTATCACTGTGGGGTTGGACTTTAAGACCCTCATCCTAGCTAAGCTAGTTTTCTCTTAGCAACCTTCAGATGAAGATGCAGAACTCTCAGCTCCTCCTGCACCATGCCTGCCTGGATGCTGCCATGCTTCTGCCTTGATGATAATGAACTGAACGGGTAAGCTGGCCCCAATTAAATGTTGTCCTTATAAGAGTGTCCTTGGTCATAGTGTCTCTTCACACCCGTGAAACCCTAAGACAGTTGTCCACTTACACACCTGGGTAGAAGGAACCCCTTTGTAAAGAATTACCCCATTAATTGCCCTGTGGGCATGTCTATGGAGTATTTTCCTGATTGCCAATTGATGTAAGTGGCCCAGCACACTGGGGTCTGTACTGTCCGTAGGCAGATGGTCCTGGAATATATATGACAGAAGATTGAATGTGAACCAGAGTGCAAGCCAGTTAACAGCATTCCTTCATGGTTCCTGCCTTGAGTTCCTGCCTTGGTTTCCCTCGATGAGTGACTCTAACCTGTGAGCTGTAATAAACTTTCCCCCTCAGTTGCTCTTGATCTTTACCCTAACAAGAGGAATGCATACTAGAACACTGAGTAATACGTACAAAGAGGAAAAAAAAATGAAGAGCCCACAGTAGCCGAAACTTTTTCTGTCTTGTAATTATATGAGTTGTTGAAAGTAGATGGGGCACTAAAGTCTCCATACATACTGTGTTTGCCAATCTACGTATCTTTTCAACTTGGTAATGGCTAAAATTCCCTTCCCATGCCTTTTTGGTGCTGGGAAACGTTGAAACAAAGACTCATATATCCTAGGCTGATCTTGAATTTGTTACATATTGAAGCCTAGCCTAAAAGCTTGACTATCCTGACCTACCTTGTCCAGCTTAGGCCAAGTACAGCCAAGAGCCATTCCCTGTGCAGAGCAGGCTTTTTCTGAGCATGTGGCAATCTTGATGGCTCTGTTACTTGAGTGCTAGGATTACAGACTTGCACCACTACCACACCTGGCTTTGGTTAGAAATATTCTAAGTTGTGTGTCATGTATATTACAAACAAGTTTTCTATTGCTTTTTGATTTTGTTGATGTTTTTGGCAAGCAGAAGTGTTTATCCTTACAGATGTATTCCTATTTTTATTTTTGCATGCACATGTGTGTACGTGTGTGTGAGGCTATGGAGTGCTCACAAAAAGGGACCTAGCATGACAGCACTCCGGAAGACCCAACAAGCAGCTGAAAGAGTCAGATGCAGATATTTGCACCCAACCAATGGACAGAAGCAGCTGAGCCCTGTTGTTGAATTAGGGAAGGCTTAAAGATGCTGAGGAGGAAGGCAACCCTGTAGGAGGACCAGCAGTCTCAATCTGGACCCCCAAGATTTCTCAAACACTGGACCACCAAACAGACAGCACACACCAGCTGATATGAGGCCCCCAACACACATAGAGTAGAGGACTTCCGGGTCTGTGTTCATTCAGAGAAGATGCACCTAACCCTCAAGAGACTGGAGGCCCCAGGGAGTTTAGAGGTCAGGTGAGGTGGGGAGTGGGGGCATCCACGTGGAGATGGGGTGGGGTGGGGTGGGGAGGAGATGTGGGATGTGAAGCAGTTGGATGGTGGATGGGGAGGGGCAGGGAATGGAATATGGAGTGTAAAAAATGAATTACAAATAAAATTAAATTGAGAGAGAGAGACAGAGACAGAGAGAGAGA
>NC_034592.1:108803749-108830178 GCF_900095145.1 Mus pahari
AGAGAGAGAGAGAGAGAGAGAGAGAGAGAGAGAGAGAGAGAGAGAGAGAGAGAGAGCAGGGCAGCAGCAATTATCACTCTGCTACTCTGCTTTTTCAGTATGCAGGCAATCCGGCCAGCTGCTTCTGGTTCCTTTCACAGGCAGTACCATGGAGAACTGGATCCCCTGGAACTGTGAGCCAAGCAGATCTTTCCTTCCTAAAGTTGCTTCTGTCTGATATCACAGCAATGAGACAAGTAATCATTCCACCAATATTACTCTCTCCAGCTGCCAGTGGGAAAACAGATTCCTTTCCCCATCCCTCAGACACAGACGGAGTGCTTTGGTTAGGGTATCTTCAGGGCTAACATGGACCCTGACCTATCCAATGAAGTGGATAACTGCTCCATCTCTCATACCAGGGCGATGTCGCAGGCACTATCAGTGAGTTGGCCTCCATGCCTATTTGGAAACAATAAGAATTAATGAAGCAAGAATTCCTGCACCAGATGTTGTGGTCTGTAATCATGGCACGTAGCACTCAGATAGTAGAGCCCTGAGTTCAAGGCCAGCATGGTCTTCATTGCCTCCCTTGGCCTAAACAACGATTCTGCCTTAAAACAAACGTGAAAAAGAATAGCTAGGACTGAAGAATACTTGAAATTCACTTAAAAGAATTGAATTCTTTAAATGTACAAACTACTTCTATTTCACAAAAGAGCTTGTGCAAATGGCACACAAAACGGTGACTAACACAACTCAAGAGGGGAATCCAGACCAAAGCCAGCGTGAGATCGCTGTACGTGGGAGGAGCCTCGTTGGCTGAGCAGAGGAGCCCTGAGCAAAGCTGTGAGACTCGCAGACTAGGATTCCAGAGCTGCAGTTCCCATAAGCACTTGGGGCTGGAAGTTCAGGGTCAAGGTTCTGGCTCTCCAACCCTCCTACCTACCTTTCAAAGACTCCAAATTCTACACTTCGAAATTTATTTTTTGTAATAGTTTTCAACACTCATATATACTTTTTTCATAAGGATTTATTTATTCTGTGTGCATGAATGTTTGGCCTACATGTATGCCTGTGTGCCACGTGTGTCTCTGGTACCCAAAGAGAGCAGGACAGGGTGTCAGGTTCCCCCAAAGCTGGGATTACAAACATTTGTATGCCTCCATGTGGGTGCCGAGAATTGAACCTGGGTCATCTGAAAGAGTAGCCAGTGCTCCTAACCTCTGAGCCGTCTCTCCAGCCCCATAAATGCTTTTCTTGTGCAAAAGTAAGACCAGATTTTGACCAGGGGATCCTTGAGAAGAGGGGTGGATAGAGGCTGGGCATACCCAATGTACATTTGAGCACATCCCTGGAAGCTTACTTAAGCTCTGCATTTTTAAAAAGATATATTTATTTTACTGCATATATGTCTGTGCACTATGTGCATGCTAATGCCCTTGGAGGTCAGAAGAGTACATTGGATCTCCTGGAACTACAGTTACAGATCGTTATAAGCTACCAAACAGGTACTGGGAATTGAACCCAGGTCCTCTGCAAGAGTAACGTGTTCTTACCGGCTGAGCCATCTCCCCAACTCCTAGCTCAAGTTTTTAGAAAGTTTTGTATTGCTTTATTGTTTAAAGTGCCATTGTCAACGTGAAGCACTCCTACCCGTAAGAGAGAGTTATAGAGCTCTCTCTTTCTAATCTTGCATAAATTACTTGTCTATAAGCCACTTTGTCCTAGTTTGAAATGATAAGACTGCTCATATCCACAGCTATTCCTAGGGTGGGTGGGGCCAGTAAACAAACTTAGTAATATTGTGCCACCTTAAGGGTTCTGTTCATAGGGATGAACCCAGCTCAAGTGAGGAACAGGTGCAGCTTCGGGAAAGGAGGGACTCTCTGCAGGGTTTGCCCTGTGGGCTAGAGAGAAACCTATGAGATACCAGCTTCACATCTCATGGAAACATACAGTGACCCTAATATAGCTGCACAAGGTGTTCAAGGAAGCCATCATTCCCCCAGCCCACTGCAATCCCATTCAGTTCTCATCATCACATTCTCAGAGCTGAGTGAACGTTCCCCTCCCGGAAGCCCCTCAGGACTCTAGGTTGCCACAGCCTCCCACATTTCAGACATACATCAATCAGACAAGGGTCAATATCAGCTCCAGAAGTTCCTATCACTCAGAGTGGGTAGCGAAATATCTTTAAAATAATTCAGGGCTTGGAGAGATGGCTCTGTGATTAAGAACACAAGCTACTCTCCCAGAGGACCTGGGTTCAATTCCCAGCACACACGAGGTGGCTCACAACTGTCTGTAACTCCAGCTCCAGGGGACCTTACAGTCTCTGAAGGTACCATGGGCATATGATGCATGGACATACATGTAGTCAAAACACTCATACATATAAATCAATTTTTAAATTTAAGAGATTAAGTCAGGAATATAAAATATCAACATGAGAACCCACTTCTGAGTGCAAAGAGAAGCAAGGAGAGCAAGAATAGTAGACAGGGGCTGGAGAGATGGCTCAGTGGGTAAGAGCGCTGACTGCTCTTCCAAAGGTCCTGAGTTCAAACCCCAGCAACCACATGGTGGCTCACAGCCATCCGTAATGAGATCTGACGCCCTCTTCTGGTGTGTCTGAAGACAGCTACAGTGTACTCACACGTAAGAAAGAAAGAAGGAAAGAAAGAGAGAGAGAGAGAGAGAGAGAGAGAGAGAGAGAGAGAGAGAGAGAGAGAGAGAGANAGAGAGAGAGAGAGAAAGGAAGGAAGAGGAGTAGTAGACAGTGTTTTTTCTTGTTTTCTCAACCATGAATTTACATTATATCAAGAAATGCCAGAGACTTTACAACTAATATCTAGAAGAAGCTTGTTAAGACACTTAATATCCTTTTCTTAGACAGAACTATCCTTCAACTGTATAAATCCAAAATACACATCAATTTAAAATATTTAATGGCTCGTGTCAATATATTTTATCTCTATGTCCACAGGATAGGCACAGATAGATTTAGAGACATGTGCCTATTTCTATATCTGAGATATATATGTGTGTGTGTGTGTGTGTGTATATATATATATATATATATATATATATATATATATATATACACATATATATATATAGGAAGAGAGAGAGGGGGGAAGGGAATGGAGAAGGGGAGAGAGAAAGGAGAAAGAAATGTGTTGGTACTTCACTGAGAATAATCTCTCTGAAACAGATTGAACACCTTTTGTAATTCTTTGAAAAGGAATATAGATTCAGTAAAAATAAAATAAAATAAAGAACTGGAAAAATAAATCTATTGTGAATCACTATGGGAAATGGTGTTAAAAGCATAATCAGGAAATAATATACCTTTATCTCAAGATAGATGGTCCAGGACAGAAGCAGGCACACCCACTGAGGATGCAGGCACACCCACTGAGGATACAGCTGAGCCAGAGCACAAGCCAACTGTGGCCAATCTAGAGAGGTAGGAATGGTGGAGTTAGGGACCAGGCATCCCAGGATGCATTGCAGAGGGAAGCATAATAGAATGCTCTGGTGGGTAGAGGGCAGCACCCGAGGGTGGAAAGGATAAGTTCCAGATGGAAGGCACAGCCACTAGACATCTTCTTAAGACTGCCTAGGAGTGAAGGTGGGGCATGGTGAATGAGGAGCAAGCTTAGCCACCATCTAGCCCACGTCAAACTGAGTACTGGTCACGATGTTGCCACTGTACTCTTCTAACACCCTTCTGGATGCTTTAAGTTATGTACAGTCAAAACTTTCTAAAATGTTCATTTTAACGGCAGAAACCAATCCTTAGGAAACTATCAAAATCATAGATTTTTTTATGTAAAGAGATTCATAGTAGTAGTGTTTCTAATAGTGAAATATTAGTAGTCTTACTGACTAATAAAAAGGCAACAGTTAAATCTATGTGATAAACTATATGTTATTTTTAGTTGTATCCTAGGAAACTCTTAATTATATGTAGGAATGTTCATAATGTAATGGTAAGTTTTAAAAAACAGCAAAGCAATGGAAAACATGTTGTATGTGATGTTTGATCTTGACTGTCAATACAACTGGGTAAGAAACTGCTTAGGGAGTTTAGGAAGCACACTCTGGGCAGGCCTATCTCTGAGAAACCTTCCTGAGATGAGAAGAGTAATTAAAGAAGAAAAGCTACCCTGAATGCAGGCAGTACCATCTCCTAGGCTGGGGACCCACATGAAGTCGAGGACAGAAAGAAGCCCCAGACCACAAGGGCTCTCCATCTCTCTGCTTCCTGGCTGCATCCCTGAGCAGTTCTGCCCACCATAGCCTCTCCACCATGATGGGCTAAAACCGAAGCCAGGAGCAGAGCACGAGATAAAGTGACTAACACACCATGTGTATATATTCAAGAGCAATGACTTTACATGTATAGACAACGAGAATGGCAAAATACAAGCCAAACACCGTCATTGTGATGGGATTATACTGGGTCTTGGGTTTTCCCACTGAGATCTAAATCAGCAGTTCTCAATCTGTGGGTCGCAACCCCTTCAGGGATTGTATATAGATATCCTGCATATCAAAAAATTATATTATGATTCATAACAGTAGCAAAATTAGAGCTATGAAATAGCAACAAAATAATTTTTGATGGGGGGGTCACTACAACATGAGGAACTATATTAAAGGGTCCCAGCATGGGGAAAGAAGAAAAATGCTGGTCTAAATGATTTTTCTACAGACACTATGCACTGGAGATAAACTAACAGAAAAATAATGATTTATTAGAAGTCATGCCTGTGAAAGCCAGCCGAGTTTCTTTCATTCTAGAACGGTCTTTCAACTACTACAGTTGTTAAGTATTATCCTGTTCTTTTTCTATATTGCTTATCAGATAAAATAACCCACTTTTCAGTTTAGTTCAAAAGAGAGATGATAAAGTTAGTTAGAACAAAACCAGAGGAATTTGGTATCTGACAGAACATTCCAGAAAGATAATGTGTCCAATATGGGAAATTCCAAGTTCAATAAGAACCAATAACAACTGTCCACCCATGTCCATTATGGCTGCTACCTCAATATTGTCTTGAAACCACAGAAAAGTATTTCATATGCCCCATTTCTATGAAGTTTAACTTCATGATGAAAACAAGAAGAAAGCATTGTTCAATGACAGATGCTTCAAAAATGTGTCAAGAATTATTTGTAAGCCCTGGGAGGCAGAAATATAACCTTTTCTGGGGGGAAATGAGTTCATATTACAAGAACTTGTCATTAAAGGGCAAAAATTACAGCTCAAACTGGCAACGTCTCCCCAGTTTTCCTTCGCTTCAGTCGTCTGGGAAGGCTCAGGGCCTAGCCACCCTGAGACTGTGCATTTTCCTAGCTGGCTGGGACAAGATGACTCTGGAGTGAACAGCTGCTAAGAGGGCCAGGGGACCCTACACTGACCACGGCCTTCTGGATGTGAGCAACTAGCCCAGGAAATGTCTGTGTTTCGGGCTGCCAAATGCACGTTTTTATGTCCTAAGCAGAGGTATGGGTGTCAGGAACCCTGAAACCTTGCTTTAGCGGCAGAGGGGGAGAGAGAGCTCTAAGAAGAGCTTCTTGTCCCTGTTGGTTTTGGTTTGAGAAAAGTTCTGAGAGGCCCTCTGGCCTCTGTTTCTCCAGAGACAGGCAAACAGCCCAGAACTATTCTAGACACAAAGTATCTTAATCCACCTCCTGTGCATCTCTTGGTTGTTCACTACTCCGTGGCATACAGGGAAGATGGAGAATTCATAACTCAAGCGTCAGAGAGGGGCGTGGCCATGTGGTGAAAGGATGTGTTATAGGGCTTGGGCCCTGGAGGATAAAGGGCTTGCACAAAAAGGCTTGGGCCAGAGTTCGTGTTCTCTCGTCTAACCTCTATAGATAAAACCACTCTGCGCTGAGAAGACAGCAATGGCCAAGCCACACCATACACTCTTCTGTGATCAACCTACCAAGTTCTGAGTCTGATGATCTTCAAGGTCATAAAAATCTCAAATAACCAAATGTCTTAGCGTGCCCTAGATAGGCAAAGAGAACCAGTTTGAGGGGTTAGGGAAGACAGTTTTTTTCTACCACACATAGATATCGAGTGAAAAGAAGCGTGGTTTCACTCTGCGTTGAATGGAACCTTTTGACTTTGGAAAACTGTGAAGTAAAATGATAGCCAGTCCCTACACAATAACTCACATCTGAGTTAGTTCAGTGTGAGGACTGCCTTGCAGACTTCCTTGCAGATCACTCATTAGTTTGTTCTGAAGTGATATTTAAAAGTAAGAGGGACAAAAAAATGTATCTAAACTAAAAGTATAGAAAATTAATAAATAGCAGTGCTGTGATTTTATAGAAGAGGATATTCAAATATTTGGATTTCATTTCTTATTTCTGAGGTTTGCACATTCTGTACAATAATTTAATTAGTCTTGGATGGCTTTGATACCTAGTGGGACACTGGTGGTGTGGTTTCTGTATCTCATATGTGACACGTGATGATTACAGCATATGAGGTAATGTTATACAATACATAGTGCACACGAATGAAAACAGAAATAAACACATACTCACTCAGTACTCAGAGTCGTGGCAGTCGATTTATATTCATGGAGGAACAGATTTTTTAGCTCATTGAGTTTGAAGCTAAATATATTGCCAAAGGATTAGAGCCATATTCCATTTCTTCTAGGCAAATCTCTTCTCATGTTTACAGCCATAATATGACTCTTCTCCTATGCACATGTGTGTGCAGTCTGAACTAGTTGATATGAAAGCACCTTTTCTGAAGATGTCTCAACCTCTCCAAGAGACTAGTTGCTTTTCTTCTGAGAAGATTAAATTACTAGGAGATTTTTTTTTAAAGAGCCAGCTTTTTCTTTCTCTCTTCTTCTTCTTCTTCTTCTTCTTCTTCTTCTTCTTCTTCTTCTTCTTCTTCTTCTTCTTCTTCTTCTTCTTCTTCTTCTTCTTCTTTCTTCTNTTCTTCTTCTTCTTCTTCTTCTTCTTCTTCTTCTTCTTCTTCTTCTTCTTCTTCTTCTTCTTCTTCTTCTTCTTCTTCTTTCTTCTTTTCTCTCTTTCTTTCTTTCTTTCTTTCTTTCTTTCTTTCTTTCTTTACACACACACACACACACACACACACACACACACACACACACACACAGAGTCTCACTGTGTAGCCCTGGCTGGCCTGGAAATCAATTTGTAGACCAAGCTGGCCTCAAACATCCTTCCTCAAGCCACCTTCCTCTGCATCCTTAGTACTGGGATTAACTGATTTTATTAACATTTTCAAGTGAACATAAATTATGTGGTCAGAAACATCAAAGAAAAGCTGTGCCTGGAAATATATAATGCATCCATATGCACAAATGTAGATTCCCAAGTGCAGTAGCAGTATATTTGATGGAGGATGCTTGGTAGTACCAAGGAGTCTTGGTCAGTTGGTGTTTCTATAACAAAGTACCCAAACTCGGATACTTGTAAAGAAGAGATGTTCATATATGTCACAGCTCCAGAGAGCCAAGAGTGCAACATCAGCATCCTCTCTGTGTAAGCCAGATTACACCATATAATAGTAAGGAGAGAAGAGAGCCTCGGGGGAAGTGCCAGGATTACTTAGGACAGCCCTATCCTGTTGGACTTCCGAGGAGAATAACATCCCTCCATAAGGAGAAGGTTCCCCTTAAGAGTCTACTCATATCTCTTGAAGGCTTTACCACCTGGATACCATGGCACTGGAGAACCAAGCTCCAACCTGAGTTCTGGCAGAAACAAATCACATGCAAATCATAATACTATCAGATTACAGTTTACCACAAACCTAAAGGCTTGGGTACAAACAGAGAATGGCACAGTGTACAGAGCTGTGCTGTGTAATATAGTTGCCTGGGAAAACTCACAGAAGCTTGGTGGACAGTGTAGGCTCAGGGAGGAGACAGTGGTTGAAATCTATTTCACATACGTGTGTGGTCCATTTGGGTTAGAGGAGGAAAGATGCTATCCAGGCTGGGAGGAAAGGAATGAGCAGAAATGAAATTAATTTTATGCATTTGGAGGCCATCGACCCAGCATGAGGAAGAGCATAGCGCATGTGCTGAGGAAAGTGGAGAACACCATCGTCAGGCTGGTGAGGAGTCTTCAACAGCAGTATCTCTGAAATAAACAAGATCAATGATGCTCAGGGGACAATTGTCTGGTGCCCACACACAGGATGGACTGGGAGAGGACTGGGAGAGATGGACTGTGAAGTCGGGGAGGTTTCCTGAGAGGCAAATGTTCAGTCTGAAGAGGAACTGGAGGGGAACTGATGTGGCATTGAGAACAGAGACTCAGGGTGCCAGCAGATGAGCAGCCTGAGAAGAGAGGACCAGAAGACAAGGTTTCAAGTGGAACTGGGACAAGGAGAGTGGGGAAGCTGAAATTGGCAACAAGATATCAGAAGTAGGTATCCTGCTGTTTGTGGGGGAAACTAGGTAATTTCGAAGTGTCTTGATATAAATAAGGGAGCTGTAAAGGCTCCCTCATTTTGACATTGAAAAGCTAGGGGAAGCTCTTCCTCCACAATAGAATCGGAGGAAGAAAACAACCTGGAAAAATCACACCATTGTTATTCAGTCCCAGTAGATATGGTGTATCTTAGTCTTTCTGTTGCTGGAACACAATACACGAGACTGGGGAAGTTATAAAGAATAGAGACTCGTTCAGCACACAGCTCTAGAAGCTGAAATGTCCAAGATCAAGGACTCCCTCTTGTTCCATCACAACATAGTAGAGAGCATCACATGACAAGACAATACACAGGGACATGGGATTCAGCTACCACACTTTCCTAACCTCTACAATTCTTCACAGGGGAGAGGGGGTGGACAGCATCTGTCCTGACCACCACTCAAATGTCCCACCTCTTAGTGTCATCGAGTTAGCATTTGAAAACCATGGACTGATTGAAAGCAAAGGCTGCATTCTTTTTCAATGTTGTTTTGCGGTTGTGTGTGTGTGTGTGTGTGTGTGTGTGTGTGTGTGTTGAGACAAAGACTCTCTGTGGAGCCATGGCTGTCCTGAAACTCACTATATAGGCCAGGTTGGCTTGGAGTTCAGATCTGCCTGCCTCTGCTTCTGAAGTGCTGGGATTAAAGAGGTGAGCCACCATGGCTCAGCTAAAAGCAAAGTCTGCTAGACATTTAATATCCAGTAAAACATGTCAGTGAATGGGCTGGCAAGATGGCTCCGCAGGTAAAGGTGCTTGTCTCCGAGCCTGCCGATCTGAGTTTAATCCCTAAAACTCACACAGTGCTGGAGAACACTGTCTCCTTTCACACACACACACACACACACACACACACACACACACACACACACCTCCCCCGCATGAGCCAGGGCAGGTGAGCACCCTACTGTACATACAGATGAAATAAGTGGATGTAAGACACCTAATGCCAATGAAAGGCTGCCTGCTGCTTAGAGAATAATGGCAAAGCCTGAGACCTTTTTAGAAGCCAGCTAGAATGTAAGACCCATGAAGCCAGTGGCCTTTTTCTTAATTTGTCCATCAATCCCAAGTACTAGAATGTTGTCACTAAATAAATCTTGTTAAGTAAGCAAGTAAAGGAGTGAGCAGACAGGGAAGGTGGGCACTTTCTTACTCAGACCTTACTGGTCACTTTGCAGAACTGTGTGACCTTTCACACCTCTGCTGTAGAGACCTGGAAGTAAATTGTCTGTATCTGGAACCCCTGCTCCACACAGGGGGTTCCTGTATGGCTGAGGAGGGAGCATCATTCAGGGGTGAGGTAAAGACTTGCTGGAATGTTGACAGTTTCCTTCCCTAACCCTCTGTGACAGATAGCATGCTGTGTGAAGAGAGCCCGGCACAGCAGGGTGACCTCATCCTTAGTAGAATTCCCTCAAGCCTGCACAGTCACTGTTTAATTCCCAGCCAAGGCAACATCACCCCTCCCAGCACTGAGCTTCGGATGGGACCCGCTGGGATGCTGCCATCCCAGGAAACATCATGTTCCAGCTTCACATACTTTCTGCATGTGTGATACAAGGGTCTCCCCAAAAGGGTGGAGTCTTAGCTAAAAGGGGCCCTTTATTCCCAGCCCTGAAGGGGTTCGCCATCTTGATCTTGTCGGGTGGTTTCCGAGAAGTTACATTTAAGAAGCTGAGTCTGTCTTTACTCAGACGTTGGCCTCTCTGAGTTTGGATGACTAAACTCTTGTAATTTCTTACTCCCCTCTGGTTTGATGGGTGGTGTTTCTGCCAGAAGGAGGTAAGTCAGTCCAAAAGGTTCTCTCTCACCATCAGGAATCCTGTCTGCTGTCCAAATGCCTGATGAGAAAAGACTTGGGGTCTCAGACACTGGGAGGTTGGAAAGCATTTCGGGGACCTTCTGTCGTTAGAGTCTTAAATGCATTTGGACAATGACTGGGTAGATGAGTGTGCCAATGAATAAGTTCTTATCAGACCTGATGCTGCACCCAGAGGGCTCACAGTGGAGCATTTTACAATCCATGTTGGTTAGACAAACACAAACACGCACACACACACACACACACACACACACACACACACACACACACACACACACGTGAACTAAAGAGACCAAGGAATTCCCCTTCACTGGGAATCAGGAGACCCAGGTTTTTAGATACCTGCACATCAAATGACTTTGTGTTAAGGTTGATCTCTTGGTATCTCATTTGTCTGTAAAATGGATAGTTTCCTTCAGAGCTTCTGTTCTCTAAAATCCACCGAGTTCCTCATCTTTACTTCTTGTGAGATTTCCACAGTGTCTGGGCATGCTGTGAGAGCCAAGGGGGAGGGGCACCTGGAATACTCTGCAGCTATGTATGGGGCATTCTTTCTGAGCATTTCAGTCCAGGGCACACAGGAGGAAACTTCCAAAAGTGAAGTCTCAGCATTTCTGCTGGTCCCCACTGAGTTTGTGTCAAGACACACACACACACACACACACACACACAGAGAGAGAGAGAGAGAGAGAGAGAGAGAGAGAGAGAGAGAGAGAGAGAGAGATGGGGGATATTTTTGCTTCATTTCTATCTGTTTATGGGAGATTTTCCTGCTGTTAGAGGGTAGAAAAATAAGTGATTACTCACAAACATTGACTTCAGCCCAAGATTCACTCTCATCTCCAAGATTCCCACTCCCACTGTCTCATCTTATCCTCCTGGCAAATGTTACTCTAAACAAAGCCAATGTGGACACCCTGGCACTGAAAAGTTGGCCATGGCTCCCTTTCCAGTCTCACCCCATACAGACTTGTTTCTATCTGCCTTGGTACATTCTAGTCTCCAAACTGCGGAAGGGGCGCCTGTGCTGAGTGTGGGTATAACGCCACCTCAGTCCTCAGAAGTTTTTCTTGTTTTCTCCCCCAGGTCATCACATGAATGCTCTTCCTTCAGGTCTCAGTCCAAATGTCAAGGGGAGTTAACTGCTCTGGTGGCTGGAATAGGAATGGCTCTCAGAGACTCATTTGTTCAAATGCTTGGCCAATAGGGAGTGGCACTATTAGGTGTGGCTTTTTGGAGAAAGTATGGCCTTGTTGGAGGAAGTATGTCCCTGTGAGGGCAGGCTTTGAGGCCAGAGATGCTCAAACTAGGCCTAGTGTGACATTCACTTCTTCTGTCTGTGGATCAAGATGTAGAGCTCTCAGCTTTTTCTCCAGCACCATGCCTGCCTGCATGCCACCATGCTTCCCACCATGACAATAATGGATTAAATCTCTAAAACTGTAAGCCAGACCCAGTTAAATGTTTTCCTTTATAAGAGTTACCATGGTTATGGTGTCTGATCACAGCAATAGAAACCCTTACTGAGACCCCCGACCTATCTAAAGTGGTTCCAAATTCACCTGTCACGATCACGTTTTGATGTATGAGCCATCGGGTTGGTCCTTCCTAGTAGCAATCATCCTTTATATTTATCTACTTGTTAGTCTCTGTATCACCCTTTACATGTGAATCTTGTGAGAGTTATGCCATGTCTAGTCTTGTTTACCATACTATTCTCAGTGCAAGGAACAGCCCCCAAGTGGAGAGGCAAAATAAGCAGTTGATGGATTAAAAAGTGATTTCACAAGTTTCCATGGCTAGTTTAGCTTTTCATCAAAATCCCTGTTCTCTTCTTTCCCCTGAACCACCGAGCCTGAGAGGAGACCTGACAGCGGACCTCTGAGAGAAGAGAATACAAAGGCTAGGCTTTGGGACACAATGGGCTGAAAGAACAGCTGGTCCAGTTCTAATTCAAGCTCAGAATTAGTGCTCAGCAACTTGCCCAAACCACTAATATTAGCTTTTGATGAGTCTCAAGCCCATCTAGCCTATGGGCTTTTAACATACATGTCTCCTGAGAAAACTATCTATTCACAACCTACACAGATCTCCAGCACATGAATGAGACAGAGAAGAGTTCAGAACTTGATCTCTGGGTCTGCTCTTCCCAACCAACATTGCCTCTGTGACAATTCCATAAAAACATAGTTTGAAAAGCACTGAGCAGACCAATTACCCATCTCGTTCAAGAGACATTCTGTCAGGGGAGCCTGTTCTACTATTGAGATAGTTACCAGAAAATTCAGTTGCTTCTTAGATTAAGTATCCATCTCACAAAAGCAAAAGCCGTTTCAGTTCAGTGCTATACCGTCAGCAAAAGACAAAGAGCAGTAAGTAAGGGCCTTTATCCTGAACAAGACATGCATGGGCTCTGGGACCAGCTACAAGTGATCCTCTATAGCCCTAGACATCTGCCCTGTAAGCAGTACAGTGAAAAGCCATCGTAAAGACAGTGACAAATTCTATTACAGGGGTCTGTACTATTTTTTCTTAGATTTATTAGTGTGTGTGTGTGTGTGTGTGTGTGTGTGTGTGTGTGTGTGTGTGTGTGTGTGTGAGTTTATGGACTCTACTGATCTGCAGTTGTCTGTGGAGGCCCAAGCAGGGCAGATGGATCCCCTAGAACTGAAGTTACACGAGTGGTGAGCCACCATGGAACTCAGGCATTCTGTAAGAAGGGTAAGTTCTCTTAACACCAAGCCAGCTCTCTAGCCCATATGCTGATTTTAAATAAGATTAGCCTGTAGCACCAAGATACTAATTTAGAAAACAAACATATGATACCCATTTACTCCTCCCCAATGCCTTGAAACTTTGCGATTCTTCTCAGCCAAGCAAACTGGATGCATTCAGGCTGTCTTCGGTCTTACAGAGCGGCGACCTCGGATAGAAGCAGCGTAGCTATGTATTGTTTTCCAGCTCCATTCTAGACCTCCTGTAGCCAAACCTGCATTCAACAGAAGCCTCCGACCCTATATATGTCCATGACGGGCTGAGAGGTACTTCACAGGGTTCAGTCGTCACTGTTTTCTTCTGTGAGGTGAGAGAACCATTCACTCTGCCTACATCACTAGGGTTCACTAGAAAACCGAGTGGCATACTGTTATTAAAAGCACCTAAGAGCAAACATACATCAAATTCCCTGACCCACCAGATCCTGTAGAACTGACCAAGCCTACGGAAGAACAAGCACTGTTCACTGTCTTCTGTGAATGGGACTCCCATTATTAAGTGATTGGACCTTCAAGCTTTACAAACCAATATCGTCTCTGCGCACGTCAGAGATTCAGTTACCATGGTTCTTGTCTCAGAAAGATTCACACATCCTTGAGCCTCCCCAGTCTCTGTGTGGTCATCTTTCAGTTCAGTCTGACCTATAGTTATTCCCTCTGCCCTACTTCATGGAGTGCTTTCAGCTGGCCCCATGATTTAGTGGATTTAAACACATCATTATTGCCATTATTTCATAGCTCATGAGCCTAAAATAATATATGACACATTTTTAAATGCATCTTAGGACTTATTTTTATGTTTTATTATCTAGGAATTAATAAAAATCTACTTATTAAATTTTGCCACCTAGGATATTGAAGCAGTCTTGGTTCAAACTAGCAGTTGGGTGGTCAAAACAAAGTTTAAGGGGGTGCACTCTGGGGTATCCCAGGGAAGTTGAAGCCAGACACCCCAGGAGGACAGGAAATGCTATGCATCCACAGATCCAGGACCCTCTTAGGTGGCCCAACACAAAAACAAATGACCCAACGGCTCAAGGCCCCCAGCTGACCTCACAAAGCTGGCGAGTGTAGGCACAATTATAAAATACTTCTGAACGTCTTCAGAGAGTCTGTTGTGATTCATATGTTATTCAGGAACTGTGAGAGAAATGGGAAGGGTCAGGAGGGTAGCCTTGGAAGGGAGAATTATGGGGAGTGGTGGCAAGGATTCACTCAGCCAGCAGCACACCATCCCTTCAGGTACCTAGATGGGGTCTGTTAGCTATTTGGCCTCCTCTTTGCTGTAGGGAAGGGGTTGCTGAACAGTGATGCAAATGCCCATCAGTGAGCACCAACATGGCCGTTTCCTTCACTCTCTGTGGATCCCAATGTCTAATACCAGACTCCTCTACCCTCGTTGTGATCAGTAGCTCCTGGGGATGAGAGATGATGAGAGGGGCTGGGAGGGAAGGTGAGTATTGGGACCATGGATACAAACAGTGGTTGGACATGTAGACATTGTCCTAGCTCCCATGTGTCCCCACAACAAGAAAGGTGATGCCTATCAAATTAAAGGTGGCAGCAAACCCAGAGGCAATAGAAACACCTAGGCAAGAGGGTGTGGCCGAGTAGTGTGGCTAGGACAGTCCTGAACCCTCAGAGCTGTTCTTACTTGGTCTTCCTTCCTGAGATACATTAGGATGGATTTTCCAAGGCAGGAAGCATCCCTGCCCTGAAAGGACAGCCCTGGGGAAGCAGGTGCACATGGCAGGCTGCATCCCTGTGTTGAAAAGAAATGGTTTAATTTAGGATCGGAAGGTGTGGTGGGCTGTTGGGACTATGAACTTTCCAAGAAAAGCTTTATCTGAACCATACAGAGGGAAAGAGGGCTTCTACCACAAATGTTCAAGTCTGTCTGTGGTAGCCATTTTAGTTGTGTCAGAGAAATCTCAAAGCGATAGGCTGCTCAGATGTGTCTATGTCTGTGAGTCTTTTAGCCTCTTCATATGAGTTGACTCAACTTTCCAGCTAGCAGGTACAGTGAGTGGGTGGATCTTACTGAGACTGGCAGGTGAAACCAGCATGTTATGATTGTCTTTCTAAGGACAGAGTTTCTGTATACATTTTTTAAAGGATGCAGCTTTCTGTCCCAAACATTCATAAATATAACTCAATAGTCCTTATAAATAGCAGTACAAACCTTCCAGCTCTATAGAGTGAAGTCCAGGCCTGAACTACAACATGAGCTCCTGTCTCAGAAAATAAACAAAAAATGCTTCAATAAATATTTTAAAACAGATATCCACAGAAATGCTCCAATTACAAGTCGAGAGATTAAGTTTTAAGGTGGATGGAATATAAATATCTGTTCTACGTTATCAATCTAAACGAAGTCTATGACTCACTAGTGCTCTGCTTTTCTCCTGCATGGCATTTCTTAGCGTCTAAAATGTTTGTTACTTAAAGAATAACCGAGTTTCTTCATAGGAAGAGACTCAAATCTGGAAAAGTGCTCATAACTGGGTGGGTGTGGGGTCCTTGGGTCCTAGGAGAAAAATCTACTACTAATTGACTCAACGGGTTATTTAAATAAGAAAAAAAAAAGGACATGGGGTTTTCAGAGAATGTGGAAAGGCCAGGAACTGGAGAAGGGCAAATGTAATTTGAAATACATTACAAAATGTGGTGCATACCTTTAATCCCAGCACTCAGGAGGCAGAGGCAGGCTAATCTGAGGCTAGCCTGGGCTACACAGCTAGTTCCAAGACAGCTAAGGTTATACAGGGAAACCCTGTCTTGGAAAACCAAAAAAACAAGATAAAATAATAAAAAGAAAAAAAGAATCTCTGGCTTTTTTGAAAAACAGTACACCAGCAGTTTTTCGAGGCTTCTAATCTTTGGCTTCGATCCTGATGTGATTAGTGATTGCCTCATACGCACAACATAAACTAGGCCACTAGGGTGTGTTAAGATCTTTAGGTCTTAATAGGTCATCATAATTTCCTTAACAACGACTATCAAAAATCAGTAACAGAAATGGGTCATTAAAGGTGAAAAATACAACATGGATAAAGAAAAAAAATGATCACAGAAGATGGGACTCAGGACATTTAACTGTCAAAGATCTAAAAGGCTGGGAAAGCTGGGAAACCTGTACTAACTCTCCAAGTCAAGACAGTAGAGCAAACACCTCCCAGAGGAGGGGGAAGATTAGAAGAGGCCACTGAAGTGGATGCTGGTGTACATGAGGCAGGAGTGAGTCCACAGTCCATCTCCTGACAATCCAGGGTTCAGTGAGATTGTCTGGATGCCCCTTGACAATATTCCAGTACCCTAACCAACAGAACTCTCTTATATCAACAAACAAAGCAAGAAAATGCAGCACACTAAGCTGTGAGGATTACGAGTCGTTAATAGTACACACATGGAATTGTACTATTTAAACTGCTAATGAAACTAGCTATTGATAAGTTCACCATGCTGGAGTGTGTAGATATGTCCCAGTATACATGGTCCAAGCACGTAGTAATGTGCTTTAAATTACACATGTGAGAGCTGGGGATTTGGGTCAGTGGTGGGGTGCTTTCCTCAAAGCATACATAGTAACGTATTAAAATATTTTGATATAATATAATCTCTCATATTTCATCAAGGAATATTTGTGTCAGACTATAAGCATCCGTGTAACATCAGCTCATGGACTCTATGAAACCATCCAAATACTTGAATATGTGTGAAACATTGAATGTTCTCTTGGGGACTTAAAGCTATAGTGATTTAATGGAATAATGAAATTTGTTCCTAGACTTATGGGGAGCAAATGACCCCCATTTGAACCACCATTTGCTGGGTGTGGGAAATGAAGGCAGATGCTATTTAATGACCAACATTCTTAGATTCACTCTGGGGCCTGCTGTCCTCCATGGCAGTTCTCTCTCTCTCTCTCTCTCTCTCTCTCTCTCTCTCTCTCTCTCTCTCTCTCTCTCTCTCTCTCTCTCCCCCTAGCTACGGTGTTAGGTTCAGGGACAAAAATGACACGCTTTATGCACAGTTAGCACGTCACTCTTACAGTGATGACTGAAGGAGCAAGCCCCATGAGAAAGGTTGGCAAGGCCCCACCCACACAGAGGGTGTGCCACAGAAGAGGCAGGGAAGTTTCTAGAATATCATGGTGACAGATTTCCGAAACACTTCATAACAATCTTAAAATTTAATATTATATCAAGCTGACTCTTTCTATCCAATGTGGGGCGAGTGGGGGGGGGAGGGTATCAGTAGCTAAGACTTGAAGCTTTTCGGCAGAGGCTTTTTAGACTACTCCAATGGGTGAAGTGGGAGCTAGAATTTGCCTGCTATTCTTGTGAGTTGGTGTCCTAGAATTCCAAGACATCATCAAGCGATTACTTCACTCAGAGGTTTGCTATCAATGCTACCCAATGCAGAAGGAAACCTGGGGCTCAACAGTGCATGACGTCAGCCTGGCAGGAATCAACCCGTCAACAGTCAGTGCTGTGTGGATTCAATTCAAATAACGTGTGCTCGGAAACCGCATGTCTGTGCGCATGCTGGTGATGGGGAGTTAGGTATATGGATCTAATTTCAGAACTAGAAGATTCAGGAGAACCACCCATTCTGTGCTTAACTGAGTAAGAAAGTAGGGTGTTTTTTGTTTTGTTTTGTTTTTTAATCACTCAGAGAACAGAGCTCTGAGGTATAAATGAAGCAGATGCCACGGGGCATGGTGCTCCCACAATGTCACTCGCTTTGCTTTCCTGGGATGTGAGGGGAAATAGTTGAATGCTAAACACGTGTGCTTGGTTCTATCCCTGGGGGATTAAGAAACAGAAGACCAGTCATTAACGAAAAAGGAAAATAGTGGAACTTCTATTTCCAAATGTGGTTCAGAAATATCACAGACTAGCCCACAAAATTTGCACAATTCTTATGTGTCAGTTAAGAATAAAAATATATTTAAAAAATAAATGAAAAGATTTTTAAAGCTAAGTGTGGGGACACATTCAAAAGGCAGAGGCAAGTGGGTCTCCATGGGTTCAAGACCAACCTGGTTTACATAGGAGTGCAGGCTAACCAGGGCTGCACAATGAAACCCTGAGCCCCTCAAACCAAAACAGCAACAAAAACAAACAAAAAAACAAAAAACAAAACAAAAAAAACAAAACAAAAACACCAAAAGACAAAACAAAACTTCATGGCTATCTTTGCATTGAATTTCTCTGTAGAACTTTCCAGAAAAGCCAGCACTGCTTCAGCTGCCTCAGCTCCCACAAGGCAGTGCTGCTATCTGCATAAACATCTTGTTCAAGGTTGCAGATGATTTCAACATTATAAAAGTCAACTATGGTTCCTAAATTAGTCAACTGCTCAACCCCAGTCTCTCAGCAGCAACCATCACAGTTGATGTGTAATGACAACAGTGACATTCATGTCATGTCATCCATCTGGGGTGCTTCCATATGCTTCTCTTTGAGCTGGTTCCCACCTTGTCTTTGCTTCCCTACACTATGGTTCCCCAAGCCACAATAACCTTCCTGGAAAGTGACCCGCATCATATGACCCCTGTTAAAAGTGCCCCATGATGTCTCACTCTGAATAAAGTTTGTCTTTATCAGGGCCTATGAGACCCCTATGATAGTGCCTTCACTAACTCATACCCTTCCTATCCAGCCCATGCCTGCCCAGCACGCCGCATCAGGACCCCTCCTTATATTTCTCACAGGACCTTTATCTGCTCGCACCTCTTCCTAGAAAGTGCTACTGCACACGACTCTTCTCCCTTGCTCAGATGTCACTTGATCCTAATGCTTTCTGGGACCACCTTCAAGAGACAGCTTATACACGCAGGAACATGGGAAGCTGCTGCTGTCTGTAACACTGCTCTCCCTGAACTTAGGCCAACTTTCCACTCTAGATGTGCCTGATTGAATTTATTCATGTGTCCCTTCCAATGGGATTGGATGCTCCATGAAAGGGAAGTGGGTCTTCATCAATACCCCCAGTGTCCAGGACGCTGCCTGAAATGTACTCAAAGCATTTTTAAAATAAATGAACATCTAGGAATCACTAGGGATGGGTCTCCATTCCAACTGTAAACATGAGCTTGGAGAGTAAAGGCGAATGTCTGAGTGATTGGGACCTGGAGAGGAAGTTTTCCTTGGCCATCCACACAAGCATCCTGCACTTGCAGTATATGACTGTGGAATCTTATGTCATGGACCATCAACCACAGGAAAAATTAAAATAAATCTCTGGCCACAAGGAAACAGAAAGCAACAATTAAGGGCTCGATACATGATTAGACAATTAGTCACCACTGGCTTTTGCCAGAGTAACCGAAAGCACAGCTGGGAGCAAGACAGAACTAGGTTGGAGCCAGTGCTCTGTGCTGTCTTTCTCTGAAACTCGGAAATATTTACTCTCCACTTCTCTGAGGATGGTGATCTGTAAAATTCAGCTAAATCCCCTAGAATGGTAAGAATTTCATGGCATAATGTCCCTATTACACAGTCCCTGGTACAGAACAAAAATTTAATCTATACTGGCTTTGCTATTTTTTAATATACCACCCAACCACTGCTCTGTCACTTACAGGTATTTTAAAATAACACAACTGGGCTCGCACATCTTTCTAATGGGAAAAGAGTGCTCAGGAGTTTTTGTGTTTGTTTTTACTCTGATATATTTTCACAGAAACCTACATATAACACTATGAAAGAGTTCCTTCAGTCAAGACAATAAGAACCACATAGAGTCATGAGAGCTGTCAAGATGGCTCAGCAGTAAGGTGCTTGCCATGTCAGTACATGGGCTGGATATCCAGAAACCACATCAAGCTGGACAGGTACCATGCGTCTGAAATCCCGGTGCTCACCCTGTGAGATGGGAGACACAGACGGATGAATCCCAAGACACTAAAGAGCCAGGTAGCTTGGTACATAAGGCAGAGAACAAAGAGACCCTGTCTCACAGATGGTGAGATTCGTCCTCTGACCTCCACATGCCCTTACACAGACAACCAGTATGCAAAAAAGACACAAAACGTCACTGAGAACATGGAAGCACACATTTCACCTGTCTACTCAATGAACTATGTACACCTACTTGAATTCTTCCTGCTTACAGCCTGAGAACATGAAGTCAGAGGCAAGCCTTCTCTGTGAGGGTACAACGTTTTCTGTGCAGCTCAAACTGGTACCTTCTGCTTGAAGGTCCTTCTCCCCCTGACTCGGATGTGCTGGGACATCTACTTCCAGGCTGCTTTGCTAATCTTAAATGTGTTTGTTGTTCCTGACTAAACAATACACAAAGGAGTCCTTCTGTTTTTCAATTCAACGGATCTATGAAAGGTCACTATGTATCGGACAGAACTCACAACAAGGTCACAGAAAACAAGATTATCAAGGTGCCTGGTACTAGGTCTGTAGACATTTCAGATATGCCCAAAGTCAGTTCACCATGAGAGCTTGGGATCCACAGCATCCAGAAAGACCTGAGCATGGCTAGTGGGCACATCTGTATCCCAGTGCAGGGGGAAGATCCAGGCCACTTCCAGGAGCTCTCAACCAGCCAACCTGGAACAAACGGTAAATTCCAGGTTCAGTGAAGAGAGTGTGTCTTAGAAAATAAGTGGAAGCTGGGCCTGGTGGCCCACACTTTCACCCTCAGCACTTGGGAAACAGAGGCAAGCAGATCTCTGTGGGTTTAAGTCCAGCTTAGTCTACATAGCTAGTTCGAGTAGCAAAGGCTACAGAGTAAGAAATTGTCTCAACAAATAAATGAATTAAAAGATAGAGAGTAATGAAGGAGACAGCCCATTATCATCAAGGTGAGAGCCGGCAACATCTAGGCAGGCATGGTGCAGGAGGAGCTGAGAGTTCTACGTCTTCTAGCAAAATATTGACTTCCAGGCAGCTAGGATGAGGGTCTTACAGCTCCCCCACACAGTGACACATCTACTGAAACAGAGCCACACCTCCTAATAGTGCCACTTCCTTCGCCAAGCATATACAAACTATCACACTACGTGTTAGAATGCTTCCTCTACAACAGAAGTCAGCACAATTTTTCCCTGCTTATCTATGTCAGAACCTAATGCAGATTTACAGTTACACAATATACTTATTTACCCAAAACATATTTCCTTCCTCACCTCATCGTTTTGACAAGCAGTAATTTGTCCCAGCTGATCAACAGACCATAACTAATTCCTTTTTCTTCCAGTGTTTATTAATTTTAAAACCTAGCAAAATTGGATAAGGCATGTCAAATTTTTTTCCTAAACTAATTCTATTACTGATAGTGTAAAAAGCTGAAATTCTTTGTGATTTTCAGATGAACGTTCACATCTAGCTTTATCCGGCCAAGATGTTACTAACAACAAAAACATGAACTGCAATGGTCTCCGCACAGGTCAGGAACCCAGGCTGTATGAGAGGCAACGGTGTGAGCATAGACACCTCTGGGGACAAAACGGAAAGGCACCTGTGAGTTGCTTCTGTCATAATTCCTCTCTGCTGGACCTCTACACAGAGAGCAAAGGGTCAGAGAGAGGGTGACAGTCAAAGACATAATTCTTCATGTGGTCCCTCATTTTCCAGCAGACCAGCTTGGGGTGATTGACATAGAGACAGCAGATTTCTAAGGATAAGAAGAAATCACACAAGCCATTGTAAGGTCTGGGCTTTATAAACGCACATGTTGCCCCCATGAGAGTCTCTTGGACAAGCTAAGTTGTGAGTTTGGCTGCATCGAGATGAAATGAAAATTTTAAATGAATACAGGATAGCCACTGGTTCTGCTTCTGCCCTCAGGGTACGAGTACTGTTGCCCACCAGTCAAGCCTGGAAGGAAGTTTATCCAGATGGGAGCATCACACAGGACCTTGGTTGGCAGTGAGTGTGGGGAGCAACAGCCTTCTCCAAGTTGCTTTTCAATGAAACAGTTCTTCTTTATTGGGGGTTACAAAAGCTGCATAAACCTTGGGGCGTGGGTAGGGGTTTTCAGGGTGAGTGTGCATTATTGGCTGGTGCTGAGGGTGTTCAGGGTGAGTGTGCATTATTGGCTGGTGCTGAGGGTGTTCAGGGTGAGTGTGCANTTCAGGGTGAGTGTGCATTATTGGCTGGTGCTGAGGGTGTTCAGGGTGAGTGTGCATTATTGGCTGGTGCTGAGGGTGTTCAGGGTGAGTGTGCATTATTGGCTGGTGCTGAGGTGCTGAGAATGCTTCGTTTGCATGAAGAGGAATTCTAGGTGCTTGTTGGGCATTGTCCTTTTAGGAACAGAGGAAGTTAAAGCCATAACTCGGCCACGTGACTGCCTCGAGGGTGGTCAAGGTGGGGGTCATGCAGACTACATAGGTCAGGACAAGCAAGGAGGAAAAGAGTCCTACACTTGGTGGTCTCAAGACAAGATTTTCAGAGTTTGGACACATCTTGGCCTCGCTCTTTCTCTGGACTGGTCCCCATGCCCCGATCCCATGGTTTTCTACTCCCAAACATCAATGTGACCACACTGCCGAATCATCAGCTACAAGGACCTCTAGATGTGCTCAGAAGAGGTCAACTCCCAAGCAACCACTTCATGGCCAACATCACCTCCCTGTTTCACCAGTCAGTGCTTTCAACTCCCCCCAAAATACCCCAGGGTATTCTTAAAGTCATCATTCTTGTCAGGATTTATGCCAAGTGTGAAAAACTCTAGTTCATTTTATGAAGCTGGTACGTGTAAACCTAACTTAACTTTTATTTGCCTGATATAATTGTTGTTCTGAGGCTTGCTGCCTCCATCTGCTAACCTAGGCCTAGTCCTGTTAGATTCTAGCCTTCATACAATCTTATCTAGGCCTAGAATGTTTTCAGCCTCTGAGACTTAATGTTGAATAAGTCTCCTTATAGACCCCTTTCTAGTTCTGCCCGATCTCTAGCTGGTCAGCTCGGTTGTTCTGGCTCAAGCTCCTCTCCAGGCTGACTGATTCAATCTGGCTTCTCTTTCAGCCTCTGACCTTTCATTCTAGTTGACCTCAAACTAACTCTGGTAATCTGTACTAATCTGGCTCCTTCTCATTCTGTGTCTCCTTCTATCTTCACCTGTGTCAGATTGCTATCTCTGAACTGGGCCCTTTTCACAAATCCCAAAAGACCACCAAGGAGTCAATTCTGATGCAATCACACAAGGGTCTTTATTCAAGCTTTGGCCACACCATTGTCACTGATGCAGCAGGACAGGAGAGTGAAGCCCCAGTTTCATGCAAGCATGTATAGAGGCAAGCAAACAAGCAAAGGGGTTTCCAGTTTGGCACACATTTGATTGAGGGGCTATTATGGAATTTGTTGCCCTTTAATATGATTGGCTGGAGCTGGGAGCCAAACCATAAACTTTCATAAGTAAATATCTTTAGATGTAACTGTAACTTCTTTCCTCCTGATTGGTGGTTGTTAGGGAGTGACCTGGAGACTAGTGCTAGATGCAGGCTTGTTGGTTAACTCGAGTTCAACCTTAGGTCAGGTTCTCTAAGATAGAGCCTGAACCCAAGATGGAGTTGGACTGGTCTCTCAGTACAATTGTCCTGGTAAGACTGCCCCCTCTTCTCTTTCTTTCTTTGTGGTGCTTTCTCTTAAGTAACCTTTCTCTGTTCTCATGAGAGTTGGACATGTCCCATTCTGTGAATCTTTCTCTGATTCATCACTTTGTCTGCCACTCAATTAGCTATTGCTTTTAAACATGGGTGTTTCCTTTTACAAACTAACTTAACTTTTATTGGTTGGTATTAAAGGTGTGTACTAAGGGAATGTCTGTATTCCAGCCAAAGGGATTAAAGGTGTGAGCTAAGGCTGAATCACACCACAACTAGAAACAGGGTCTTCCAGTAAACAACACAATCCTGGGGTTTACAGTGTGATTAAATATCCTGCAATAAGTATGAGCTGATACTGACATATCAAAGAAAACTAGATACTAACTTCTAATTGTAGGAATTGAAAAACCTTAAATATAATAGCAACAAACAAAATATGGAGGTACATTAAAGGAACAAAACCCATAGTCATTAAATGGTTTATTTTAGGAATTCAAGAGTGGTTTAATAACAAATATATAGTAATATAATTCAACATATTTAGCAAAGTGAAAAAGATATTCAATCATCTTGATTAAACACTAAAAATGCATTTCATAAATTTAGCATTTAATTATAGTCAAACAGAAGTCAAAGCAATTCCTGTAATTTTGTCTTAAAGATGGTGCTCAGTCATGTTGGAGCTGGTCAGGTAAACACTGCAGGTCAAATTGATGAGAGGTTCATGATTACTGAATGCATTTAGGAGGCTGAAGCTAATCATATTTACACCTCTTTTCTACAGATATTGCAGACTTTTAAAAATACCAATAATATATTTCTATAACACATTCTGTTATCACTCTTTCTAAGACAGGATCTCACTGCATAGCTCCGGCTGTCCTGTGAACCAGACTATCCTCAAACTCACAGAGATCCACACTCTGCTTCCTGGCTGCTGGGATTAAGGGTGTGCCCCACCAGACCTGGCATTGACTCTTCACTGTTTTTTAACGGCTTTATGGTTTATTAATGTATATTCATATTCATTGTACACAGTGACGGGTTTCATTCAAGAAAATCCTTCCACATACATCGTTATTACCTTGTCTGTATTCAGCCCTCATGCTCTTCACTGCATCTCCCCTTCACCCCCCCCCCACACACACACATCGTCCCAATCTTCTTCCTTTACCTGGTCTTCTTTCTGCCTCTGTATTGTTTATATATTTGAATGATTTTATATACATGTATAAATCTAAGATCCAAAATACTGAGAGAAAACATGATTATTTTTGTTGGTCTATCTTATTTAATTTAAAATGTTGATCTTTAATTGCACCCATTTTCTTGCAAACGACATAATTCTTCTTTGAGGCTGAATATGTCCTTTGTGTATATATGCCTAATTTTCTGTACATGTTCATCTGTTGACAGACACATAGGCTAGTTCTATGACTTAGGTACTGTGAATAGTGCTTCAATAGCCATAGATGTGCAAACATCTATCTCTATTGTAACATGACTAGGTGTCCTTTGGCCATATAACTGGGAGTAGTACCTACCCAAATAGTTGGTTTGTTCCCCCTTTTACTGAAGATAGATTCTTTTCTCATACAATATATCCTGATTACAGTTTCCTCTCCATTAAATCCCTCCCCTCAAACAAGGCCCTCCAAATTAACTGAGTAGAGCTCATAAGAATTGGTAGAGACTGAAGCAGCAAGCACAAGGCCTACACAGCTCTGCTCCAGGTCCTCTACATACATTGTAGGCTTCTGGTTTGGTGTCTTTATGGGACTCCTGAGTGTGTGAACATGGGGATCTCTGACTCTTGTGCCCGCTCTTGATACTCTTTTATTTTTCCGTTGTCTTGTCCATCGTCAACATGTTTTTTGTATTGTCTCAGTATATGCCATTCTGCTCTGCTCTGCTGTTATCTCTTAGAGGCCTGTTCTTTTCTAATGAGAGACGAAAAGGAAGTGGATTCAGATGGGAGGTGAGGTAGAGAGGAACTGGGGGGAGAAGAGGAAGGGACAGCTACAGTCAGGTCTCTTCACTTGTAAAATAATAACTTAAACTTTGGGAAACATTGCTATAAAAATATCCTCTTTGCAATCAGATATAAGGCAGAAGTCATTTGCCATCACTGTGAACTAATGTCATTCTAGAAGTGCCAGCCAATACAATGAGAGATGAGAAGGTGCAGGAGGAGGAGGAGAAAGAGGAAGAAGAGAAGGAGAAGAAAACAGAAAGCATGTATATATGTATTTTAGAAAGGAAAAGCCAAATATAATTACATACTGACTGCCTATCTGGCTCTCCAAAATACCTGGAGTACCACTTGCAGCAGCTTACATCTTATTTCCCCAGGAGCCATGTCTTAGAAGCTTGGTTTTCATCGCACGGTACCATTAAGGGATGATACAACCACTGAAAGCAGAGCCTAGAGGTGGTTTCCAGGTCACTGGGAATATGCACTCAGAAAGAACTATTTGGGCCTGGAAAGACTGCTCAGTGTTAAGCCTAGAGAGATTGCCCAGTGGCTAGGGATGGAGAGCTTGCTCAGTGGTTAAGAGCATGTGGTGCCATTGCAAAGAACCCGGGCTTGGTTCTCAGGACCATGTTGGTCAGATATTGGAGTTTATTCTTCCTATGTAAATTATCACAGTGTGCAATGTTGGCAGCAGCACTTTGCAAATTAAAAGAGTAAAATAAAAGGTTCAAAATGTCTATATTTAGAAATGACTCTGGGCTGAAGGGACCCTGAAATAGCGGCCTCTTGTGAGGCTATGCCAGTGCCTGGCAAACACC
>NC_034592.1:108830468-108844771 GCF_900095145.1 Mus pahari
GGGAAGGCCTGGGCCAAGTAGTGGGAGTGGGTGGGTAGGGGAGCAGGGGTGGGGGAGGTATAGGGAACTTTCAGGATAGCATTTGTAATGTAAATAAAGAAAATAATAATAAAAAAATAATTACAATAAAAAAAAAAAGAAATGACTCTGGGAAAGCAGGGGACCTTATACTTCTGAAGAAAGAACTGGCCACTCAATATACTGCACTGTAAGCACAGCCTAACTCCTTGAGACTCTACTGAACAAAAATATTCCTAAGGGAGGAAAAACGAGGGGCCTAGATTGGCAGGTAAAATCCTTGCCCTGTAGACATGAAGACCTGAGTTCGGGCTTCTGTGCCCATGAAACACTCCATGGGTATCTGTAACCCGGATATGGGGGGGGGGCAGGCGTAGACATGGCAGGAGGATAGGACCAGGGGACAAAGGATGATGTCAGGCAACTCCCTAAGGCTTGCTCACTGTTCAGCCTAGCCAAAACGGCAAGCTCCGGGTTTGGGGGAAAACAACAACAACTACAAAATCATCTCAAAAATTAATGTGTAGAGAGACTGGGGAAGGTACAAGGGTGTTGACCTCTGACCTCTGCAGGGCCCCACACATGCAAACTCACATGGATGCAAGTACAGAAAAGAATCACATCACACAACTTTAGAGTAATAAAGCTTTTAAGTGCGGAGGGATGGCTCAATGGATAACGCACTTGGCCTGGTCCAGAGGACCACAGTCCCAGGGCTTCTAACAACATCGTGCAATGTTTCTTAACAGCATACAGAGGTGGAGGTGTTCTCCACCCACTGACTCCCTGAGGATGGACAGGCGTATAAACTAAGCTCACAGTGAGAGCCCTTTCCTGTGCTCCTGACATGTACACAGAGCATGAAGACACACTAGCAGGAGTGGAGGGGTGGGGAGGAAGCACTGGGGATCAGGTTTGTGTTGTGTGGTATCCTCTGAGAGGAAACTAGATTCAGCCTTGATGTGTGTCAAGAGTAGCCAGAGTTCTAAGGTATCCACAGATGAAATGCAATCGCATCAAGGATGTGCTTTCAACGGCCACAGGAAATGAAGCTGCGAGGCGGGGAGGACGAGACAGACCCAACAGCTCATCTGCATTCACATCAACGCCCGGCTCGCCCACGTGAGCATCGAAAGCTGACCCAAACTCTGACTAGCATGTGTCCACCAGGGCAAACGCCCAGCTTCTCATATGCCCGCCGGCCAGTGCCTCATTTAGTGGACCAGGTGACCTTTGCTTCCTCAGGGATTCTCAAGCTCCAGGAGGAAACTGTTCAGAGACCCTACCAAAAGATGCCCTGGAACCAGAGTGAACAAATTTAGCCTTGTTTCTTTATTCAGGTATTGACTTAGAGTCATTCATCAACTAGGAGGCGGGGGGTCCTTACTGGTGCATATCCAGCACACCTCTGAATCATATGTCCCAAGTCTTCTTCCACCTGCAGCCAAGCTGCCGCCCTGCGACTCCCCTAAGGGGCAAATCCAATCACTACAACCTGCTTTTTCCCTCAGCCAAGGTACCCACAGGACTCTTCCTGTCACCCCTGCCCCCCCCCCCCCCCCCCCCCCCCCCGCACACACACACACACACACACACACACACACACACACACACACCAGTGTATGTTTCCAGTGTTGTCAAGCAACGGCTCATGAGCCCACCTAACCAGGTTTCGAGATCATTAAAGCCACAGCAGAGTAGCTATAAGAATTCCATGAGTTTTATCTCCTAAGTTGACAGCTATTAAGTGGAAAGTATGCTAGATCCCAAGTCCCCAAATCACTATCTTTATTTCCCCTTTTTTCTAGTTTTAATCAAAGGTCATTCTCATTATAAAGCCTCTGGGGTCTTTGACAAATGTAAGTTTTATAGTTGCTGAGAGATCCTTGGCCCTGCCCTGTGGCTGCAGGCCTGCCAGTCACCCAGCTGCTATCAATTAACATTCCATCAGTTTCTCTGTCAGCTTGGGTTAGGCTAACTGAGGCACAGGTACAGTCTACTTGGCCATATTCTGACCTCACAATACGCTCGCCACAGACTTGGAATTTCTCATGAAGTTTCATTCAAAAGAAAACAATTTAATGAGCAGTTATGTGAAAATCATTACTTAGTAAGTGTGATATAATTCCAGTGCACTGCACTTCACTGTCCTAGTTAATTAACTAACAGATTAATTTTCAAAATAGATATTATTAAATCACCTTCTACATTAGACAAAGAATACTTTTTAAACCTGTGTTTAAAAAGGGCAACTTTTTAAAAAGGAAAGAAAAAAGAAAGAGAAAACTAGAAGCCAAATAAAGAACAAGAAAGAAAAAGAGGAGAGCATTGGAAGAAAATTTTAAAAATACAACGACAAGAGAAATGAAAACACAAGAAAAGAAGGAAGAAGGAGAACCAGGAATGGGAAAGCATTGTCTTCAACACAGAACTGAAGAGCCAGAGTGTCGCCTGATAAAGTCTGTTTTACGGTAATGCAATATTCACATATGTTTCTGTATTAAGCCTGTGTTACCAAATGACGAGCTTTTATGACAAATAATCCCAGGGAATTCCTTTCATCCCCAGTCACGGGACAGCTGAAGCTGAAGAAGGTGTCAGTCAGTCCCTGGCGGCCTGTGGGGAAGGAACACAGGAGAAAAGTCACAGGGTTCATCACAGGGAACCACACCAAACTTGGACGTAGTGTAAGGCCCATGGCAGGCAGTACCTTACTACAAAATACAGAATAAAGAATGGAAGTCCACAGAGGCAGAGTGTAATGAAACTCGCCTGCTTCACACTCTTCAGGTAGCAAATTCAAGTTCTCTGTATGTCTCCCTCTCTCGCTCTGTTTCTCTCTCTCAACAAAATACTTACAAATTCAATTCAAGAACACATGAAAAAAGATAACCATCATGTTTAAGTTAGTTTCACTCCAGACATGCAGGATGGTTTAACATATGTAAGTCAAAAAATGTGGTATATCACATTAATGAACTAATGGACAGAAATCATGTGATCAACTCAATAGATATAGAAAAGGCTTTTGACAAAATCTAATATCCTTTCATAATAAAAGTCCTAAAGAGATCAGGAATACAGAGAACATTATCTGCACTGGCTATTTCTCTATTGCTGTAATAAAACACCGTGACCAAGACAACTTACAAATTAGTTTAAGGTTCCAGGGGGTTAGAGTTCATGATGATGGAGCAAAAACATGGCAGCAGGAACATCTGGAAGCTTACATCACAACCACAAGAGGGGTCAAAGAGCTCACTGGCAATGGGGAATGGAGGGAGACTCTTGATAAAAGCCTACTGCAGTGACACACTTCCTCCAACAAGGCCACACCTCCCAATGTTTCCGAAACAGTTCCACCAACTGAGTACCAAGCATTCAAAACTATGACCCTGTGGGGACCATTCTCACTCAAACCACCACAGAACACTGACTTAATAAAGGCTCTGTATAACAGACCTATAGTCAATATCAAGCTACATAGAAAAAAACTCAAAGGATTTTTCACCAAGACCAGAAACAAAGCAAGGGGATACATTCTCCACTTGTATTCAATAGAGTGCTTGAAGTCTTAGCGAGAGCATTAAGGCAAGAGAAGGAAAGCAAACAGATACAAAACAGAAATAAAGAATCAAAGAATTCATACAAAATCACCAAAGACCCTGAATGGCCAAAGCTGTCCTAAGTAAAATGAATTATGCTGGAGATATCAGAATAACTGACTTCAATTATACGAGAAAGCTATAATAATAAAACCAACATGGTACACACACATGCACACGGACACAAAGATCAATGGAATAGAATAAGACCCTGGCACAAGCCCATACAGCTATAGCCAGCTGACTCTTTTGTAAAGATGCCAGAAATATATATTAGAGGAAAGACAGTCTTTTCAACAAATGGTGCTGAGAAACTGGATTTCCACATGTAGAACAATGATAGTACTTTTATCTTTCATCCTGCACAAAAATCAAGTCCAAATGTATAGAAGGCATCAAGGTAAAGTCTGAAGCTGTGCCAGGCTGTGGTGGCACACTCCTTTAATCCCAGCACTTGGGAGGCAGAGGCAGGCGGATTTCTGAGTTCTAGGCCAGCCTGGTCTACAGAGTGAGTTCCAGGGCAGCCAGGGCTATACAGAGAAACCCTGTCTCGAAAAACAAACAAACAAAAAAAGTCTGAAGCCGCTAGAGGAGCAAGTAGGAAAACACTTCGAGACACTGGATAGGTGAGGGATCTCTACAGGGCTTCAGTTCAGTACCCCAGAAAATGAACAAATCATCAAAAATTGGTACTACAAGTGATCTAAAGGTTCTGTACAGCAGGGGGAGCCAGTGAGTGAAGAGACAGCCTGAAGAGTGGGAAGGGCCTTTGACACCTACATCTGAGAGGATTAGTATACAGAATATACCAAGAACTGGGGGTGGGGTGGGGGGGTGACCCTAAACAATAAGAAAACAAATAATCCAATCAAAAAATGAGCTAAGAACTAAATAGGGAATTCTCAGTGAAAGAAATGCCAATAAATAACCAATGTTGTCTTAAGTATTCAATATCAGACAGGGCAGTGGTGGCACACATCTTTAATCCCAGCACTTGGGAGGCAGAGGCAGGCGAATTTCTGAGTTCGAGGCCAGCCTGGTCTACAGAGTGAGTTCCAGGACAGCCAGGGCTACACAGAGAAACCCCGTCTCGAAAAACCAAAAAAAAAAAAAAAAAAAAAGTATTCAATATCAGGCCATGCTGGTGCATGCCTTTAATTCTAGCACTTATGAAGTGGGGTAAGATCTCTGTGAGTCCCAAGACAGCCTAGGATACATAGAGAGATGCTATCTCAACAAAACAAAAGCATTCAACATCCTTATCCATCAGAAAAATGAAAATTAAAACCATATCGGGAGTTTATCTCACCCCACTTGGAATGGCTGTCATAATGAAAGAAGACTCATACTCACATTTGGTGGGATTGTACATGGGATAGAAATCAGTATGGATGCATCTTTTTTTAAAACACGAAACAAACAAACAAAACTCTAACAAGAGAACTTTTATCTCTAGCCCAGCTATACCACTCAAAGGATTCAAGACTGGCCTATGGGTACAATAGTGGAAAGGCCTCTCTATATCTTACCACAGGATACTTGCTCATCCATATTTATTGCTGCAGTCAATCATCACAATAACAAAGAAATGGAATCAGCCTGGATGTCCATTGACAGATAAGGGAAATGCACATAAATATAATGGATACATATGTATACATATACATAATAGATACATATGTATACATTATACATAATAGATACATAATGGATACATATGTATACATATACATAATGGATACATATATACACATTTACATAATGGATACAGATGTATACATGTACTTAACACATATACATACATAATATATATATATATATATATATATATATATACACATGTACATAATGGAAATTTATTCAGCCATAAAGAAAAATGAAATGAAAATTAGGAAAATATATGAAACTGGAAAATATTATAAAATGGAATCTCTCAGCTCAGAAATAGTATGTTCTCTCTCAGGCAGAGCCAGTATATTCTACCTTTTAAAAATGCACATTTATGTGGGAATAAGTATGTATAGAGACATCCTGGGAAGCTAGAAAAAGCCCATGAAAAAGGAAAATGTTCCCTAAGGGGCGGGAAGAATAATCAAATGCATGTAATACAAAAGCCAAAGGTGGCTCACCGGGGACAAAAGGTGTATGAGTCAGGCAGGGAGATGGCTGGGAAGGGGGTTCCAACCAAAAATAACCACGCAAGAGAAAGCAATAAAGAAGAAATCAGTTTCTTGGCAAGCTAGGCAAATCATAAAATTAAAGAAAAATACCTTATATGAGTGGATAAAGCTGCTGCCAAAAGCCATAGGCTGCGAAATTAAAACCTCAGTGGCAAGGGTGGACCACCTCCCTAAGGCTCCCAAAGCACTACTGACAATTTCCACTGATGGTGGTTATCATCAGAACTAGATGAGACAATCCTACTGCTAAACACACATGTGTGTCCATGCACGTACGTGCACACACACACACACACACACACACACACACACGTCTAATTGTGGGACACGGAAAAATACAGCAGAAATGAGGCTCCGAGCTTCCTCCCAGCTATCTAGCCCTCAGTGCTGAAAATCTCTGCAGACTATTAGGAGAGGACTGCCAGCCTTCCTCCATGTGGACTCTGAGTGCAGCGTTATGAACTGAACAAGCAAGATGTGCCTACTGCATTAGGGGCAGGTCTGTTACAGGGGTAACTGTTTTCCTGATTGGATTTGAGGTCCCCCTTCTGTTCCTGCCCTCTTCCCTTCCCTTCATCTTCCCTTTCTTCCTTCTCCCCCCTTTCTCTCCTCTTCCTCTCTCTCTCTTCCCTTTCTCAACAGCCTCTCTCATTTGCATTTTTAGACAGGACCTCACTGTAGTCCAGGATGGCCTGGAACTCACTGAACAGTAGGCCACCCTCAAACTCAAGGAAATTCTGCCTCAGGTTATAGGTGTGATCTACCACACCTAACTTCCCTCCTTTTTAAAATGTTTCTGTAGATATGTAGTTTAAAGCTGACAGGCATTTTTCCCATGAAGCTCTTTAAAGATGCTGTCAAGCGTAAAGGGCTTGTAGTGTCAGATGAAGACTGGAATTTGAACCCATATCAAAAAGCTGAGTGTGAGTTGGGCAGTGGTGGTGCATGCCTTTAATCCCAGCACTGGGCAAACAGAGGCAGAAGGGTCCCTGGAGGCTATCTGGACACCAGTCTAGCACCTCTGACCTCCACAGGCATGTGCTCACACATGTACCAACACTACACATGCATACACACACACACACACACACACACACACACACACACACACAGGGTTAGCTTCCTGTTGTCTTAGGATTTTCATGCTATGATGAAACACCATGACCAAAGCTATCTCAGCTTTCATTTCTTACTCCTTCTTGGACACAAATATAAAAATCAACTGTGAAATATGCTCAAAGTTAGAGTCACAAGTGATTTATTTGGATCAAACTTTCTTTCCTATTTTATACATTTTATAATCTGAGTATACAGCATGAGAAATGTTTCAATTTTGGAAAAATTTGAAAAAAAAATATAATATTTGTATATATAGTTATATATATGTTTCCAAAATTAGACAATACTAAGTAAATTTCATGTTTAATTTTGAGTCTTATCCCAACATATATATACACATATATATTATATGTTTCCAAAACTTTACATATATACATATATACATACATACATACACATGCACATACACACACACATATATATATGTATATATATATACATATATATATATACACACATACATATATATGGATGAGACTCAAAATTAAACATGGAATGTATTTAATGTTAATATTGTCTTAGTCAGGATTACTATTGCTCTGATAAAACACCATAATCAAAAGCCACTTAGAGAGGAAAATGTTTATTTTGCTTATGCTTCCACATTACTGTTCATCATCAAAGGAAGTCAGGGCAGGAACTAAAACAGGACAGGAACTTGGAGGCAGAAGCTGATATGGAGGCCACGGAGGGCACTGCTTACTGGCTTGCTTCCAATGGCTTGCTCAGCCTGCTTTCTTACAGAATTGAGGACCCATCAGCCCAGAATGGCAACTCCCACAATGGGCTGGGCCCTCCTGCATGATCACTAATTCCAATGCCTGCAGGCTTGCCTACAGCCGCATCTTACAGAGGGATTTTCATAATTGTGGTTCGCTTCTCTGATAGGCTCTAGCCTGTGTCAAGTTGACATAAAGTTAGCCAGCACAACTGCCCCTGGTCCCATTACTTCCGATGAGATTTAAATTATATCCATATCATTATTTCCAAAGAAATAACAGTTGTGTTTCTCTGGGTACTTCCAGGAGGGTCCACTTACTTTTAGTTTTCAGAAATCTCACTATGTTATGAGCTTTTTAGAACTGTAAACATAGTTTATACCAAAATTTGGGTTTTGGCCTGCATTACCTAAAATGTCCTATTCCCTTCTCCTCTGAACGAATTGATCATTTATACATTAAACCCCTGACACATTACTATACATCTGAGGCTCTCCTACGTCTCTAATCACTGTTACAGGTCTGTGTTCAAGCTGAGGGACTTTTCCCGTCATCTCCTGATGCTGCTGCTATGTCCATCAGGTAAATTTTATGTTGTAGATAATTTAATCTGTAGCTCAAAGTTTTGGTTTGGCTTTTTTCAGGGTTTATTTCCTTGCTGAAATGTCCTATCTTTTCATTTATTACAAGCATATTTTCCTTTACATCATTGTGTAGTTATTATAAGCCACCTTGATTTTTTCTTTTAATCTGATAATGTCGGTGACATGATTATATGTTTGATGTTCTGCCTCTCCTGTGCTGGGTGACACTGAATCCCAGTCACAGAGCATGGACAGGAGCAGGTCGGGGCTGGGCTGGGTTCTGTTCCATCCACCAGAACCTCCATCTGTTTCTTCACCCTTACCTAAGCCCCGTGGAACATGCCCTGAGAATCTCACAGCAGGGCTTCATACTACAGAGCAGGAGCAGCAGGAGCCAGTTAGGCAAACACCGCAGTCAGCAAAGGTAAAGGGGCAGGCGAGGTGCAGGGCCCTCCTGGTCAGTATGTTCATCTCTAAGGGCTCGTGATATTTTTTACCCTTTCCTTCCCGAGGCAGGTCCTCCCCTCCAGAGCAGCAACACCAGATATACTTACTAAATTTGACTTCCAACTTCCTCACGCCTCCCCTGGGTGAGTTGGTGAACATCTGAGAGCAGACGTTCTTTGGGCAACACGCACTTGTAGGTTAAATACCGCAGTCAGCTGTGAGAAGAGTATTCGCCCTGGGCGAGTCATTTCCCTTCTTGTCTTATCATTTACCTGCGTGCAGGGGTGGAGGTGGGGGGTGGGAAGGATGGATGAACTAATGATGCTCTTTAGTTTTTATACTGACACTTTATAGACTTGAACAGATTCTAAAATACATGAGCAAGCTTTAAACACATTTTAAAAAAATTGTTCCTCTAAAATCTGTCACCCTCTACCCAGCGTATCGCGTGCTGTATGAGACCACTAGAGGGGAGTAAAGCATTGAGTAAGCACATGACAGCTGAAATTGGAACCGTTTGAGGACTACACTTTGCAGGTGTTGCGGGTCTGCTGCTCCCAACCGACCACACTTAATTGCTTCAAAGCACAAAGAAGTATGAGATTCCCCATTTCCATATGGAAGCCTGCCCCAAGCTCTTTGAGAGCACACATTCCTCAAGCAAGAACAGCTCCCCAGACACATGTGCACATTTACACCAGTTCTATTTCATGGTGACAAAAAAACATTCTCAGAAGGGCCTGATCTTGAAAACAAATCCTTATGGAACGTGGCCACAGTGCCACAGTCCCTGTCTTCAGGGATCTCAGAATGGTCTGGGTTCTAAGTTCCTTGCCTCTAGCAGTGGTTCTTAATGTTCCCTAATGCTGTGACCCTTTGATACATGTTGTGGTGACCCCAACCATAAAATTATTTCATTGCTACATCATAACTGTAATTTTGCTACTGCTATGAATCATAATGTAAACATCTGTGTTTTCTGATGGTCTTAGGCAAACCTTGTGAAAGGGTCATTCAGTAATTTCCTAGAGGAGGTCAAGACCCACAGGTTGAGAACCCCTGCCCTGGGTGCTTGTTCTTGGAAGCCAATTCCAGGGAAAGATCAGCAGGTAGAGGAAGAAGGCTGTCCTGTTGGGGTTGTACTGGAGAACTAGCCCCGGGAGTCAGGGATTAAGAGAATCCAGGCACACACATATGCCTTGGTTTCTCTTACTGAGGAGGGGAGGGGTCATTGATGCTTAGGTTTGCTTAGGTCCCTAATAGTTACAGAATGATAAAGTTGAGACACTTTTAACTTCTGAGTCTGGTAGCCAAGAGTTTGTTCAATTAGTTGCTTTCTAATGGTGATTGAAAAATATAGTAATGCAGTCTTCTTCAGTCACATGACAAAGGTGTGGCTATAAGGGGTAGAACATCAGGTTCTCTCCCTCCTCCCTTCCATGTGTATGTTCCTTTCCCTCTCTCTCCTCTCTCTGTATATGTGTATGTTTCTCTCCCAATCCCCCCCCCATGTGTTTACTACCCCCTAACTCTGTCTCCTTTCCTCAAAGCAGTAGTCCTTAAAGTCTGAGCTGCGAACTGACTTCACCCTGCAAGTACCACAGTGTGCTGAGGAAAAAGCACAGAAGTTGAACATTTAGATCCTCTTCTATCAATCGGTATTAGAGCTAAGCCTGTGGTCACACTCCATTAAACTTATGGCTGCCCATCATATCGGTAACTTATATAGTCTCAATTTGTACAGGCTAAACTATAGGTCCTCAGGATTCCCTTTCTAATATGTTTATCGTTAAGAAATGATCAAGACATTTGCTCTTACAAGATTTGGCTGGAAGGGAAACAGCAGACATATTGTACTCATATGCCTCTGGTATTCAAATCCAGGTACTGTGCAAAGGGTTTTTACAGATATAAAAGAAGCCCCACATCAGATGAATCCAGATTAGAGGATTATCTCACATAAACCTTGCTTCTCTGTACAAACAGATGCTGCTGTGGACATTGACTCTGGCTGGACACACAGGCTCCCTGCTTGCTGTGTTCTTCCCTTCCCAGTGTCCAAGGCTTTAAATTTGTGTATTCCGCATGATCAGAGACTTGAATATTCCCTGTCACTGGTCCACCGACAGTCTGTGCTCTGTATCTATTACTGGTTCTGTTTGTGTCTGGATGCCAACTCTAGACCCTTCACCTATCCCAGAACAGGCAAGAAAGACAGCTAGCTGGTCCTTGGGCTTCACCCTGTTCCTCCAGGCCCAGCCTTCTTCATCCCTGCCATCTTTTATATGACCCTCTCCTAGTACAAAAGACATGGGCAGGCATACGTCACAGAATTCAAAATGAAGGCTGGGAGACAGGCTGGAGGTAGGACAGCAAGATAAAGGCAGAGTGGGGACAGGAACAAGGGGCAGAAAGAGGCTGAAGGTTAGCCTGGAAAGGGCAGCGGAAGTCTAACAAGAACACCTATGCTCCCCTTTTTTAGCCCTCACCAATGAGTCTGGAAGGCTGGGCACACTTAGTGTATGAATCATGTGTGTATATGTAAATAGCTTTATGTGTAACCATATGTATAAACAGTTGATCTCTTAATCTAGTTTTCACTACTTCTAGGTCGTCTTATTTGAGACATATAGCCCCATTTGTCCTGAAACTCACTATGTAGACCAGGTTGGCTTTGAACTCCCAAAGATCCATCTGAGTCCACCTCTCTAGTGTTGGGATTAAAGGCATGTGCCATACTTCTGGGTTTTTAACACTAAATATTGTGACCTGTCGCTCATATGGTGACTTTAAAGACACAGAGCATGTTAATGACTAGAACATGCTACAACTTACACCACAAAATAATCCACTTCGTGTGTACTTGTGTAGACTGAACACAGACTGTGCCTCCAGAGTAGGCTCCAACTGGGGACTAGAACAATGGGGCTTCCCATGTTTATCTACTTACAGCTCCTATCACGGATGTTAATTTTAGACATTTGGACTTGCTCACAAACAAGCCTATCACAAATGCTATTATATCTGTGGTACCTGCATCAGGCTGTATATCAGTGTGCACAGAAGTGGCTGCTGCCATCTGTGTCTCCAAAACTTAATCTGTGGTGACAGGGATTCAGCCCTCCCCGTGACAGTTTGTTTTTATCTGGCCTCAGCAAACGATGACTTCTGCCAGTTAATGAACTGACAACAACCCACTCATATCAGGCACAACCACGCACCCTGTCTGCTCACTGGGAAAAGGAGAGTCCCGGGGCACAGTCAAGGTCTCTAGACTAGAGAGGGAACCCAGCTGTGTACCCACATAACGAGCCAGACATCTGTCAGGGTATGCATCTCAATGAAGAAAACAAAGCTCTGCCTGCCTGAGGAGGCAGGCTACTATGGAAAGATTTTCTCCAACAGAATAGCATTGTGAAATGGGGCCTAAACAATTATCTATGGTCTCTGGAATCACAGACGGAAAGGGCAATGGGGGCAGATCAACTTATTTTGTATTCTTAAAAAACCCACAGAGAAACCTTGTGTGATTACAATGCAAAGGATTCAGAGAAAAGTGGGTTTGCTAGCGGGAACCATGGACGGCAGGGCTCTCGTGGTAAAGAAACTGAACGTCCTGAGAAGGCGGCTGTGTGTTGTAGGCTCGGTGGAATTTGCTTAATAAGTTGCACATTTGACATTGTAGGTCAGCTCTACGGGTGCCAGGAGACAAAGCTTATTATATAATCACATACTTGTCCTTGCTGGAAAGGAGCTGAGGGAAGGTCTCTGTTGTTTCCAAGCTTCCTCTGGTTAGCCAGTTGCTGAGGTGAGCAGCCATCAGAGGCATGTTTTGAAAGCCGAGTCTTGACTGGGATGCCTGCCCCAGCACTTACCTTATGCTGTCCATCCTTCTCTGTAGAGGCCAACGCGGGTCCTGGGGCAGGGGAAAAGCAAGCTATCTGATCTTGACTTGAGGCAGGGATGAGAAGCTAAAGACTCCAAGGTTTTCAGCTTAACAGATTTCTGGCTGTTTGGCCACAGATTATTTTTTTCCCTAGCTACAGTAACATGCTCAGTGGGACTCAGGACAAAAGCCTCTTCGATTCTGGCAGTGTGTGCAGCACATGGTGTCCGTGTCCAAACCGCATCAAACTCCTGTGTCTGTTTCTGAAGTCTTTACAGACGTCTTCAAAAAGGACAAAGCTTTAGCACATTACTAAAGGAAACCCCTGGGCAATCCTGCTGTCTCTGAGATGATTTTTCTTTTGTCCAGCACTTAAATGCTTACTTTGGAACAGGTAAATAAATGTAAATAATCCTCCTTCAAGGAAAGGCCCTGTGAAGGCCAACTTGGTCTATGCTTATTCAGGAGGTGGCGGGAAGAGGAAGCCTGGCTTTGAGCAGGTGACACCTTTATCTCTAAGCTGCCACCTTTTCTTGGCAATTGGCCAGGTACATACCAAGCTGAGAAGGAAAGAATCCTTTTTTTTTTTTTTTTTTTTTTTTTTTCCTAGAAGTTAATATTAGGTCAGCCTCTGGGAATTCTGGGAACACACTCTGCTTGACCTAGAATTGATATACTGGCATGTCATTTTTACCAAGTACTGAGAATATGGATGGAAGGGGTCAGCGAGGGGAGATTTCACAGCTGGAATTGCTTTATTCACTCAGAGCTAAGATGTAAAAGTCTTACTGTCTATGAGCATCAGGCCCTTCGCAAAAAACTCCTACTTGAGTTTTCCATCCACCGTGCACATACTATCATGGTAAGGTGGTTGCAGGTCATAGGAAGGTTCCAGTTTTCCCAACAGTGAGGGTATGTGCCACCTCACATAGTCTGGGGACATTTGGCAGAGCCTGCTCCTGCTCACTGGTTGGTTTCCTCTTGTGGTGGAGTGTGTGGAATGCAATAGATGCAGAAGGCACAGCTAGGTACAGCAGCCTGCAGCGAGTGCACGAGCCCCGGATGTCATACGCCAGGCCCTTTCAGGATGGAAGGCGGTGGGTTTTTTAAAAAAGGAGCATTTCCCACAACTTTTCAGTGGATCCTAGGCTGCAGGGGGGATGTGACCCACCCTGAACCAATGAGGAATTAAGACCACTGTGATTGGCTCAGGCCAACGAAGGCTGAGCAATAGAATGGACAGAAACACACACTTCCTTGCTCCATGAAATTTGACAGAGAACAAAGAATGCCTACCACTTTTCTCTTCTGTAGAAGCCAGGTGCACCAGTAAGCAAGGCGACATAGTTTAAATGTTTTATCCCCAAATATCCAGAGATTCTGAAATTACATTACCAGAAAATATCTAAATTCCTTTTAAGTTTTTAAGATGAAACAAAACAAGCTGAAGTTTAAAATTACAAAGACATCTACAGTGAGGCAGGCTTTCTTGCTGGCTGGTAAATTTCTAGTCACAACATAGCCCACACAGAATATCCTAGCCCATAAACTACAAAAGAACTATTCACTTGGTGCACACATGCACACACCATGACACACGTGTAGAAGCAAGGGGATAACTTGTAAGAGTGGTGCCTCTTCTATCAAATGAATTCAGGGTATCAAACTCAGGTCAGGCTTGGTGACAAAGTACCTTTCCCTGCTTTAAATACTGACTCAAGCCTCCCCCTCCCACCCCCCACCCC
>NC_034592.1:108845734-108848389 GCF_900095145.1 Mus pahari
GAGGGAGGGAGGGAGGGAGGGAGGGAAGAAAAGGAAGAGAGAACGTATGTGGATAAATAAAAGCAAGTTCCAGTGATAAGCTTCCAGAGTCCCCATTAAATTAAAGGATAAAAATGGGATAAAAGGAAAAGAGCAGAAGACACAGCAAGCAAACAATCATCATAAAGGAGCTGACGTGGCTACCATCATTACAATGAACGGGAACCTTAAGACCTATTAAATCCAAAGGGTATCTTACAATGGTAGAAGATCGATACATTAGAAAACTACAACAAATAAAACGTACTCCTAACAACGGATCTCAAAATACATGAAACCAACAAACAAAAGATCATAACGGAAAGCAAAACAATGATTATAGTCAGAAATTAACATTCCCAACAGTAGGAAATTTTGTTAATATACACTTACATATATGTCTGTATGTCTGTGTGTGCATATGTGCAGAGATGAGGCTGTGAGCCACTCATATGTGGGTGCTGTGAACAGTACTTGAGCACCCTAAAGCACTGATCCCTCTCTGCAGCCCCCCAGTTCCCATGCCCAACAGAACAAAGGCCCCCAGAGCCCAGCCGCAGCAGGCTTGGCGTCGACCAGAGGCCTCCGGCATGCTGAAAGCTCTCAGTGAGCAGAAGACACACTCCTGTCGGGTGAAGACAGCCCACCACACACCATAAAGCATGTCTGTGGAGAAGAGCTGAATTCTCCAAAAACAATGGAAAATAGGGAAAACTACTACATGTAGGAGGGGTGCAGGGGACCCCAAATTCTTGAAAATAAAGTGACATTTCCAAACAACTTATCAATCAAAAAACAAGTCACAGGAAAATTGGTGAAAAGTAATATACGACATTGATATTATTAACACTGCATCTGGCTGGTCAAACACACAAGTAATCAAAAGGTAGGGTTTTTGGTTGGTTGGTTGGTTTTTTGTTTTTTTTTTTTGTTTTTTTTGAGTTGATTTCAAACATGATGTCAACGTACCATTTCTAGATTATAAACTACAAAGTAAGTCATGACAAATCTTCAGATTATGCAAAATTTTATTAAGTATTTTGACACTGCAAAATAAGTAAGCATATAAATATAAAGGTAGAGGGCTGAGCAACTAAAGGAAGCAGCAGACAGAAGCAGAGCACACAGCACTCAGGCTCCAACAGTAAGGCAGCGTAAGCGCCTCGAGTATACGTTACTCAGGTACAAGAGTATCAAATACATGAGAACTGGCAGGCAGACCTCATACTGGTTCGTTAGCATCAAGTATTCCCATCCAGCTTCCTGTCTAAATAGTAATTAATGACTATTCTGAAATAAGGCAAATAATTACTCTAGATCGACAAGCGGGCTGTCAAAGCCACTATCCTGTTGGCTGGTCATCGGAGCAGTGAGCTTTATCAAAGGCTTCTGACACAATGAAGATGGTTCTGTGCTGCTGAGTTTCCTGAAATCTGTCTTTAACACATCAGTGCTCTGTGGAGATGAGTGTCCCAGAGCTGCACCCGTCTTCCCTGGCTGGGAGTGCAGAGTTTCTTTGGGCAGATCGAGAGTGTGACTACCCCGACAAACCATATTACCTTTCTGGGCATCTGGGAGACAACTGGTTGCTGAGAACTGTTTCCACTGAACAGAGCTCCCCAGCCTCTCCTGAGTCCTTTGTGACCCATCCCCAAGAAACAGCACAGCAGGACTGCCACAGGGTACAGTACTGTCAGCGGGCCAGGCTGGAGAGCTGCTGGGCCCCACGCTGTCCTTCACGGGAGTGTCCTGAGAGCTCACACCATGGCTCTTCTCAGGTCCAACACTCTCGGTTTCTGTTAGAGAACCACACATCAACGCCTTTAACCTTGGCATTTCACTGGGACCTCTCAGGGTTGTGTGCGTGGACTCTGAGATGAATTTAGGAGAAGAATTCTTTTCAGCACCTCCGAGGAAGGAGTGAGCAGCTGAATAAAGCAGCGACTCAGAGCCAGCTCCAAGTGCATCTCTCTTCTCGTGCAAATCAAAGCCTTCTTTGCCCTGGCATGGAACAAACTCAGGAGCAACATCCTTTGCCACGATGTCTGAGTGCCTGCAACTTGCATCCCCACAGTGACAGTCTGAAGGCAAAGCTGTGGAAGCCATGGGTCTCATCTCTCTGTGCTTTGATTCCTCTAACCGCCTCTGTGACCCGGGTGCAGCCGTCCTCCCAGGCAGCTGCACACACACACTCCTTGGGAGAGTCTTCCCACTGTGTGGTTTGCTTTCAATGTAATGTGGAATATTGTGATTCACATCACTCCTTTCTGATCTTTCAACGTCCATCAGCATCTCTGAAGCCAAAGGAAGAGCTACTATGTACAAAGGAACATAAAGTTAGGAGCACAAGAATTAAGGGAAAATTAATGCTCTAAAGCGAACAATATATTTATAATTTTGTGCATTATCAAAGAAAATGCATCAGTGCTGGATCCATAGAAATGGTGGTTTTGTGGCTGAAATGTTAGTATATGTCATCCCGACACAAGCTGGAGTCACTAGAGAGGAGAGAGCCTTATTTTCAGCTCCTCCATCAACTTTCTTTTTTTTTTTTTTTTTTTTTTTTCGGTTTTTCGAGACAGGGTTTCTCTGTATAGCCCTGGCTGTCCTGGAACTCACTTTGTAGACCAGGCTGGC
>NC_034592.1:108848414-108884980 GCF_900095145.1 Mus pahari
CCTTGAACTCAGAAATCCGCCTGCCTCTGCCTCCACAGTGCTGGGATTAAAGGCATGCGCCACCACGCCCGGCTCTCCATCAACTTTCTTAGTGGGCTCTACACTTCAAGAGCTGACTGCAGTGCAACGGTGCTCCAAGTCTGATGTCAAGCACAAAGTTTCTGGTTCAGGACACGGAACCAGATCAGAGAAAAACAGCCACAGGGTGAAGTTTGAAGACTTGTGTCTCAGAATAGTGATCCTGTAGCCCTGAGCTGACAGGCAGGAGCCGGTCCTATTGGAGGTGTGATTTCCACGACCTTGCCCCCCAAACAGGAAGACTGCCTTCTTGTTAGATGCCACTGCCTTGTGTTCCTAAAGTGCACCAATCCAAAACTTACACAAGTAACGCTTGTGATTCTATAAGAAAGGTTTCAGGTATCTGAACAATCCCTGCTTCCAGGAGACCAGAAGGTCCAAAGCTTAATTCCATACAGACAGGTTAAGTGTGTCCAATTAAGAATTTAGTAGTTTCTTCTTGTATTTCTACCAGCATTTATTTTTCAGATTTTAAAGCTGTGTTATACGGTCTCATGAGAGATCTGTCCCTTTAATGTACAGTGTCCATGGTCCACTTCTGTATTTACCTTTATAATCAATTGCCCTACTTCATCTGCTTATTATCATTATCTATTACCGTGGGTTTCTGAGTGCTTGTAAAAATGGGAAGTCTCTCTATTTTGTAAATGCCTTACCCCATAAACATTCAGTGCTTGCTAATATTGCAACCTACTTTTTATATCTGTTTCTGTGTGTTTTCTAGCTTTTTCTCTTTTTTTGATTTTATTAGACTAAAATGTTTTCTTGAAAAGGTTTCTTCTAATAGTTTGAAAGTTATATATTCATTTCTACTTCTTTGTTGGTGTTCCTAAAGTTTACACATTTCTAAGAATATTCACTATACTTCTGAACATCTTCAGGTTCTGTTGTTTGAGTATTCTTTTGCCTTGAGTACATATTCTGTTAGCTTTCTTCTGTGTTCTTTCTTTCATGGTGACACTGTTCTTTAAATATATAGTGATCCCTGCTATCTCTCAGATATCTTCAATGCAGTGTCTGTCTGTGCTGCACGACTACAGGGGAACAGGTATGTTGCAAGGAAGCACAAAGACCTGACAGCTGACGCCCTGGGCATAGAGGCTAACAGCGCATCCCTGAAGTCCAGATACTCAAAACACTGCCCTGTTTCCACTCAGCCCAAAACTACAGAAGGAAAAAAAGAAAAAGGAGTGGGAAGGAAGGGGAGGGAATAAAACCTGCCTCCACCTCAGCGCTGTTCTGCACGGCCGGCTCATCAACCACAGGCACCCATGAGCCACTGCTTCTCCTGGGACGCATGCTCCGCATGTGAAATAGGCCTGCTGTTGCTCTGACTGGGACAGTATGGAGCCGAGGTCCGCATTTCCTCAAATGCTACCTTTCTGATTACAGAGGTTTCCCACAGTTTCTGGTCAGAACCCAGTTATAATTTTGCCTTTTCTCACCCGTCATTATTTATAATCCTGTCCATCATTTCTTGGGATGGGCATAACCGTGTTACAGAGAGACCATCGTAGGCAAATAAAGCAGAGCGAGAACTCACCTGAGTGGCCTGCCTGGGTACACCTGACTCTGCAGTCTGACTCTGCGATTGTCCCCAGCAACTCCGCCATTGTAGCAAGTTTGCTAGCAGCACTCATAATCTTTTTCTCAGCTCTGTGGGTAATTCCAGGATATAAAATTAAAACAGTTTAAATGAAAACTCACGAGACTCCTCAGCCCTGGGACTGTTTCCTAATAGCTCTGCCAATAGTGAGGGAATCCGGCCTAAGCTTCTCTTATGATCACATAAACAGTTCTGTGGATACAGCAATGACAGCACACCATCCTGGTGCAGTTGGGACTCACGGGGTACACTGATCATATAAATGGTTAGTTATGTGAATATGAAAATGACTATCCCAGTGCAGTCGGGGCTCGTGGTGTAACACTGAACTCACCCATCCTCCTTTCCATTATCCTGCAAGATCTGCTGAAGGCAACTCAGGTAATAATTGCGCATCTTCCGGGCAGTTTCCTGCCGTTCCCTCAATACTTCCGCCTTTACCATCTCTGCAGCTCTTCCCTTGCTCTCCTGAATGTATCGAAGCATGTCACCTGCGGGGGGGAGGGGGGGGAGGGAGAAACCCCACAATTTTCCCTGTTTCTCCGAAGCCAGCAGGGCAAATTTCAGACCAGTTTTCTGGCAGATGAGGTGAAGAAAGCATAGTTTAAACGTTGTACTTTTCATGTTCTTTAGAATGGAACACTTCACAATGGCAGTTTGGTAAACTCAAAAGAAAAGCACTCTGTCATACCTAAGACGGTGACAGCTGCACATGGGAAGAAAAACAATGCATTTTGTCATATTCTAAAAGACTCAGGGAAAAGAAGAATGCAGCGAGCAGAAAGCATGTGTCCTACTGTCCTCATGATTCAGATAAAAGAAATACCCAGAAGGAGAGCAGAGAGGCGACACTGGAAAGGACAAAGACCTATGCTTGTGCCTGAAAGGCTCGAGTCCATCCTTAGCCGATGCTCAGCAGCACTAATGAACAATGATCCCCTCACAGGGTGTGCACAAGATGCTCCGCAGAGCGGGAAGAATCATGCTCCTTTCTGTACCTCTCCTCGTCAACTCGGCTTTCATTTGTACTACTGGCTAAAGCTAACGTGAGAACTAAATCTCTGACTACTCTAGGAATGCCAACTCACACAGGAACTGCCTGCCAATGCCAGCAAGCATCTGAAAATTCCGTGTTATATGTGCAAATGCTAACTGGGGTCCACTTTTCCTTCCTTGAGACAGGAAAATTAAAATGAAGTTGCCACATGACCTCTATTTTAGCTTCTAAAAGGTAACTAAGACATGGCATGCATATTGTGTCAGGACGAAGACCGCTTGGTTTCACTGGAAGCTTGTAAGTAGTTTGTTAGCAAGAGCGGGGGCTGTCTCTGACTGTTGCTTGCCTTTGGGACCCTTTCCCTCTCCTGGGCTGCCTTGTGTAGCCTCAACAGGAGAAGATGTGCCTAGTCATACTGCAACCGGATATGTCAAGGCTGGCTGGTTGATACTCACGGGAGGTCCCTTCTTTCCTAAAAAGAAACAGGAGTAGTTGGAGAATGGGGGGAAAACTGACAAAAAAGAAAGAAAACAGAAAAGAACTGTTTGTTTCTTTTAACTATGCCCTTTGCTGGGACGAAGAACAACTGAGAAATAAAGCTCGCTGACCTTGAATATGAGATCTCTCCTGCCTTTTGTTAAAAATGAAAGCAATTTTAGGAGGAAAGTGTGTTTCTGTATGTAAGCCCTGACTACTGTATGAGCACACCCACGTCACGTACTTTTGCAGTTAGAACACAGGAGTGTTTACTCGGGAGAAACCTCAGAGATGCTCTATACAAGGTGGACAGAACTGGCGAAGCCCTGGCAAATCCACGGCTGTTTGAAATATGGAAAAATGATGCTGACTGGATTCCTCTCCACAGCTCCCGAGTCTACAGTAGCAAGTACTGCTGATCTGACTCAGGTACCACCTCTGCCCACTTCCCTGGCTCCATCCCCCCCTCTGCACAGGATGCACAAGCTCTGCCTCTCAGCTACCCCAGTCTTCAGGTGGCATGTTCTCTACTACAGTTTACTTATGCCGTAAGGACATTACATTTTAAGAGAGTTTGATTCTAATGTCTAAACAAAGACTAAAAGGTGATAATCGACAATATAAAAGTAACTACTCGTGAGAGCTAGAGAGATGGCTAAGAGCACTGGCTGTTCTTCCAAGGGAGCAGGCTTCTGTTGCCAGCACCCACACAGTGGCCCATAACCATCTCTAACTCTGGAGCCTGGGAATCTGACTCCATCTTCTGGCGTCCATAGGCAACAGATACACACAGAGAGAGATACATAAAATAAAAATAATGTTTAAAAATAAAATCCAAACTGCTTGTGTCAGTTGGGTAAATTAATCCATTACCATGTAATCTGAGGTGGCATTAACAATGTCTTCTAAGGCTGAAGAAAAAGGCAAACCCTGAGTTTCTACTCCATGACAGCTGACATGGAACGAGCATGAATCCTGAGGATCTCTTCAGACTTACGTTTAATTTTTCTCACAGCTTTAATGTACTGCCCGCGGAGTTCTTCCAAGGCCTGCCCACTGCACGGAGGCCCAGCACTCTCAACGGCTCCTGTGGACAGTGACCTAATAACACACAGGATCGAAGACCACGGAGGCTGTGAGTAGCCAGCATCACTTGGAATATGTAATCTATAAGACCACTGAGGTGTCCCAGGACTCCACACAAGGGAGCTGCCGTGGTTCTGCTATGTCCCGTTAGAGGAAGGCCAGGGAGGAAGCTGTTAGGAGGGTGCTCACTTAGCAACCATGAAGCCCTGGGCTCCATCCCCAGAAGGCAAGTACGGCAGCACACACCTATAATCCCAGCACTCACTGGATCGAGGCTGAAACAAGGTAATCTTGAGCTACATTTGAGGCTAGTCTTGGGAGACATTAAGCCTTGCCTCAAAAACAACAACAAAGGAAATCAACATTATAACTGCCTAAGTAAATATTTGCAAATCCACACGATGAAAATGTACAGAGCTGCTGAAGGGCATTGTAGGAGGTTCCTAGGAATGCAGGGAAATGCTTCTCTAATCGTGCTAGGGGTTACAATAATCCCCAAATCCCACTTTTTAAACATCGCACACATCATATATATATATATATATATATATATATATATATATATATATATATATATCCTAAATGACATACAACAACAGAATGATATCAGCCTTTCCTGTGATTATATTTTAAGTGAAATAACCATTCGGGGTGACATTTCTCCTACTATTAAGGCTTGTGTGACCCACTCATTTACCGTGGTGGCGTTCTGCAAAGGGCCCTCAGTGCCTCCAGTTTATTCTTCATGTCATGGTTCTCCTCTATTAATTCTTCAACCACCCTGCTGTTCTCCTCTGTAACAGAAAGTCAGCATTAGTCTGCCACCTTCCTCCAGTGCCCATGCAGGTGCTTCGGGGGGATGCCTCCTTCCCAGTTCTCGCTCCTCAGTCCGACTGGCGCTGACCCTTTCCTTTATACGGTTTTCTGAGCATCTAAAACCTGTTTCATCTTCATCTCCACTGTAAACATCCTGAACCTCACGTCTAGCTGTCTGATGTGCATGTTTGAGCTTCCCAGCTAAATGGAAGCTCCCCAGAATGCTTGTTTATTTGTTTGTTTGTTTGTTGCAGTACAATGGCTAAGACTCAGCATTGCTCAGGGTACGCTCTACCAGTGAGCTGCATTCCCCACTGGGTTTCCTAATTCTACATACGCTTGGCTCCTAGCTTAGAGTTTATGTCCATATAAACCATTCTTGAGCAAGAACCTCAATATAAAATAAAAAGAAAATATTCTTTCTGACCCTGAGTTTGTCCCACGTGTAAAATGGGGACAGTGTTAGGTACGTTTCAGATTACACCACGGGTACAACAACAAGTGCATTAAACCTCTTTGAGACCGGCAATATCAATGCTCAGTAACTGTGAGCAAAGCCACCCACCAGCAGACTCTAGGAGTTAAGACACAAGCAGTGGACTTTGAAGCCATTCATACCTGCCCTATTACTTTCCAGTAAATGCTTTCAAAAAGGAACTTAAAACAAACAAGCAGACCTGCAGAAGTCACATAACAGACTGGTAGACAATAGATTCAGACATGTAGCTGCAGCTATCAAATGCCTTACTTAAGTTCTGGCCCTGGCCCTTTCCTCAGCCTGTGGTTTTCCAAGAAGCACCACTTTCCCTGGAATCTGTGAATTATTCAAAATATCAGCTTCAAAAGTCCTGGTGCAACATGACTACTTTATACCAGGCGTGGTGACTAATGGCTTCTACCTCAGAGTTCAGGGCTGAAGCAGGCGGATCTCTGTGAAGCCAAGGCCAACTTAGCCTACAAGTCAGTTCCAGGCTAGCCAGGGCTATATAGTGAGATTCTGTTTCTAAATAAATAAATATTTCGTGATTGCAGTGTACAGTGTTAAGATTACTGTGCATGAATTACAGTTACTGAGCAGGGGGTCTAACAATAAAGTGTTTGAGACCCTGGTATTTAGGTTTTGGGTTTTTAATTATTATTATTTATTCAAACATTTACTGTGTAGTATATTGTGGGTACTATGACTCCGAAGAGAAATAAGATGAGGCATATCCCATATCTTCAAGAAAGAGTTTGGGTGGCCTCCATCAAGTAGAATACAGGAAGGCAGCAGAGAGAATGGAGAAAGCCAAGCAGAAATACAGGACCACACAGCTGTGCCTACTTCTTGCAGTTGGGAAAACCAAAGAGGATTTTGCAGGAACTGCATTTTGTGAGTTAATCCAAAGGCAGAAAGTTAGACCAAGGAGTAACTGGCAGGGTCAAGTCCACAGGACAAGAGTGTTGGACCAGAGGCAAAGAAGACAACTGGGAACATTTCAAACATATAGTCAAGAGAACAGGCAAAGGCTAGAGGTGAAGAGGAAGATGGAGGAGCGTGTAAAGCCAACAGCTCAGACAGGCAATGGGCCACGGTAGCAGATAACCCTGACAGCATGCTCAAGTGGACCGTACAGAAGCTGTATTTATGCTAGTTCCACCTCCCAGAGCAAAGCTCAATTTCCAGTGCCCACAGCACTGTCTGACACAGACTTAGGCCTTCCATCTCTTAATTCAATTAGTAAATACAGATCAAAACTGGATTATATTGACCCTAAAAGAGAATTGGTGCCCATATCAACAAAACACTCCATCTGAACTTTTCAGCCAGGATCGGCCAGCCTCCTACAGTGGCAGTGAGCCCAACGAGCTAACCTCCAAGTTTCTCCACTGCGGCTTTGTGTGTCCTTTCTAAATGCTGAAGGTGCCTATGGCACTTCTCCAGTTTCCTTCTCAGATCTTGACACTCCTGCTTTTCCTTTTCAAGTTCTTGAAAGCAGTGTCCACAGCATAAACCTTTAATTTCACAGATCTTTTTATCTGTAAAATAAAAATAAATAAATAAATGATAAAAGACCTTTTTATAAAACTGTTTGGGTTAAGGGCAAGCAAGAAAAACAGAACCCAGATGGCAGAACACACGACCAAAAGCCACAGCATAATTGCACGAGCAGGTGCTCAGGAAAGAGGTGGGGTCAGCTCCAGCCCCACAATTTGCTGGATGGTTTCTTTATCTCCATAAAGCTTAATGTTTTGACACACAAAAAGCGATAATAGCATCCAGTTTTAAATTGCTATAAAGCCTATGCCCAGATCTTAATATTGAATACCACTCTCCATAAAGAGAACTAGAACTTTTCAAGAAATGGCAAACCTCAAAAATAGAAGGTGGTATATCCAAAATAAAATAGAAACACATTGTTAAGCCAGAAAGTAAGAAAAGAACCAAAAATTATGAGCACAGAACAAGGACAGAGGTAATAATCTGAAGGGTCTCCCTAGAGGAATCTGAGCAATTTGAGCATCAACTAAATACACTAATGAACTGTAAGGTATTGAACAATAAAAATCTGTGAATCATACAAATAATGATACAGGTGGGTAGATAGATAAGTAGGGGGATGGATGATTCTGTAAGCAAAGACTGGTAAATATAGAGACATGTTTGGAGTTGGAAGAATTATCATTTTGCAACGAGTACAGTAAAGAGACTGAGGCAAGAGTCAGCTGTGAGCACCACACCTATGAGAAAGCATTAATGAGAGTGTGTGTGCATGGTCCTCAACGTGCTCCCTATGGGCTGCTTCCTGGATGCAGATGGAGGGAGGGTGGTGATTATATAACAAATAAACTGCACACAATTTTTTGTGACCAGGTGATCAAAATTAACCTCAACAATAAAAGAAAAATGGACGCTATGTGCTGCTTTTATATCGATCATTCCAGGTCAATGGCCCAGGTAAGAGAAGGGCTAGCCAAGCGGAAGGAAGAGAGAAAACAGACTGGTTAGAGCCTTGGTTTAACTCCTCCCCTTGGTTAACCACCCTCATATCCACCTTGTTAGGACCCTAATTGCTCTCCTGCTGCTGTTGACTTTTTGAACTGCTTGGTCGCTTTTGTTAAGGAATGCATAGGTCCAGTACAGGTAATGGTCTTAAAGCAGAAGATACAAAGAACTAGATACAGAAGACCAGGAGTGTGAGCTATCAGAATACCAGCAATAGCTTCAGGATTGAAGCTTGCACAAAGAAAAGGGGGGAATGAAGAGGTCAGCTCAGATCTTTAGAATTTTCCAAAATTCCACTGGACCCCTCCCCTCTTGGAAGAGACAGGTCAGAGAGCGCATAGGCCAGAAGGGAGAGGCTGAGTAAGCCCCTACTACCTCATTCCCTAAAGACCAATCAGTTTAAAGGGCGCACTACTCCACCAATCATATTATGCCTAGTTGCTGATGCTCTATTCCGAGCCCCTGGAAACCATATAAAAACTCGCTAAACTGGCCACTAGAGGTCACCACCTCTCCTTCAGGTCTGGGATGACGCCAGTGCACTAGAACAATAAATCCCTCTTGCTTTCACATTAAAAAACAAACAAACAAACAAACAAACAAAAAAACCAAGAGTATGGAAGGGGAAATACCTATTCTTAGATAACACAGACTGAGGCATATAGATATAAAATACCACAATGTATCTAATGTACCACACCCTCAGATAGTTCTAGAATGAGTGAATATGTACATTCATGTGTGTGTGTGTGTTTTGAGTGAAAAAAAAGTCCTTAATAGCTACAGCTAGCTAAGTGAGTGTTCTGTGAAACTATTTTTATTTTTGTAACAACCTTTTTACAAGTTCGAAATTATCTCCAAATTTGAAAATTTATTTAAAATGTGTGGGAGCCATAAACAAAATCCTTTGGGATAGTATCTGGCATACAGTAAGAACACAATATATAAAAATATTGCTCCCAGTAACACACAGAATTTATGACGTTAAAATGATATACAAAAGTGTTAGGAAAGATAGGTAGCTACAACTGTAAATGCTGTGCTAGAGGAGTGAGCACAGGGTGAACACAGGGAGCATTTAGGAGCCAGAGGTTCAGTGACGTCACTTGTAGCCCTCCTGACTGCCCCACTTCTTTTCAATGTCATTTCTGTTCATAAACCAGTCATAAACTGGTGCAGCATGTGGAGTCCACACTTAAGATGCTGATGGTGAAACTAAAAATCAGGCAAAAATGTCTAATGACAAGAAATATATAAACTGTAACATCTGTGAACAGTACAACAGTCTACATGCATAAAAATGGATGAACTGGAGTGTCAGCACATGGAAAAGTCTTAGTAGCATGACATCAGGTAGAGAAAAACTCAGATTACAATATAATGTGCATCAATTAATTTTTATAATGTTTAAATTCTCTCTCTCTCTCTCTCTCTCACACACACACACACACACACACACAAACACACACACACACACACACACACGTCCAAAAAAGCAAGAAAAAGGCTTTTGAAATCAGATTTGTTAGCACAGGCTGGGAGACGCTGTGGGAGGAGCTGAGGGAGAGGACTGCAGACCATCTATTGCTCACCTGGCTGTTAGCTTGCCTACCTACCTACATGCTATTTATGGTCTCCATGTGTATCAAAATATTTCATCATCAGTTAAAATTACTTAAGAATAAGATTAGGAAACTGTATCCAAATCTAAGATCCCCTGTGGTAAAAGGACTTTGCAAGGCTTTCCTAATGTGCTTAGAGATATGCACAAGGAAGATGACAAGAGAAGAAACAAAGAATCTTCATACAGTGCTGCTGGTCTTCGGTCCAGGTCAATTACTGTCCCGGGAAGCCAAGTCACATCTAAATTTTATTTCTACCATTTAACAGATTATAATGTATCTCTCAAGCTATTACAAATGTAATACAAAAAACAAAATACAAACTAGGGTCTAACCTTCATGCAGCCACCTAGGACTCAGAGGTAAGGGGGAAGGTTCTGATGACAATGATGATAAAAACACCGACAGCTGAAGATCAAGGGAACACGCCTAAGTGAACAGGGATGTGTGAGCCAGTACACAGGGTTTGCCCTGGCAACTGTCAGCTCTTTCCAGGTAACAGCAGGGCAATCATAAAACAGAAGGGCATGCGCGGGACAGGAACAGAACAGGAGCCAGTACACTGGAAAGGATGGAATCTTAGGCAACAGCCTACTATGCCCAGGTAAACTCTCGACTAGGAAGGGCTTCGGCATAGTATAAGGTATGAGTTACGTGGGGGCTGAAGAGATGACTCTGCAGTTCAGCACACTGGCTGTTCTTCCAGAGGACATGGGTTCAATTCCCAGCACCCATATGGGGACTCACAACTGTCTAGAACTCCAGTTCTAGGAGATCTGATGCCCTCTTCTGGTTTCTGTGGTAGACAGATACAGATGTAAAAGCAGGCAAAATATTCACACACATAAATTTAAATTTTTTTAAATGTAAAAGATGTTATTTGAAAAAGTTAAAATCTTACTGCATCAAATGTTTACACATTACCCTGAACTTTGCTATGCATTAGAAGCAGATAGAGCAGCATCACTCCTGTCCTAAATTCTGCACAACTAAAACAACCGTCACAATCTATCAGAAAGACTGCCATGATAAAACGCTGGCAGGATGGCCCAGTAGTGAAGCACTTGCTGCACACGCCTGACTACTTGAGTTTCATCCCCAGACACCATAGAAGGGGAGCAGACTATAAAGGTGCCCTTTGACCTCCTCTCGCACTACGGTACATGTGTCCCTACCCTACCACTGCATGTACATATGCACACATATACACAGCAAACATAAAAATATAAAAGGAGAAACAATCGGGGAAATGGGACAAATGGGGGGGGCAATATGGAAAGGAGAATGGATAAATAACAATAAAATACTAAAGACATTTGAAATAATCATAAGGAATCATATTGTATATTTACCTAATATTATATACATGTATGTATGCACGCACACACAGCCACACACACACATATAAAATGCATATCATATACACATATGCAATATAAATAAAGTTATGATATATGGGGAGATAACGACCTCCCACGAGTCATAGCTCTAACAAAAGCCCAGTACCAGGCACAAGAAATCTTCTTTTGAGTTTTAGTTGTCAAGTTAGTCCAAAAGACTCCCAAAACAATACAGGCTACTTACACTGCGCTTGGCTGCCTCCCCGAAGTTGAAGGTAAGTCCCTATTGCTGAAAACAACACACACTTTGGGGGATTTGAGCTGGATCCAAACTGCATGTCTCCTCCCTGAAAACTAAATTTCTTAGTACCAGATGTTGATACACAAGCTGTCAAGGGAGGACAGCAGTCAAACCTCCTACCCAGCTGTCATGCCTACAAACCACAATACTGAGCAACAAGGCAAGATAGTCCTAAACGTGCAACAGTGTGCTACAATGTGGCAGTAAGTAAGATCTCTGTAACTGGACCTGAGGCCCACTCAACAGGAGGGAGCCATGCCCAGTGCTGTAGCCTAGCCAACCACTGTGGCTAGTGAGGTCTGGATCTTAGAAAATCTACTATGCCACTTTCCTAAGCCAGGATAATTACTAATTGGTAAATGCCCATCCTTATATCCACAGATAAATGAAGCTCTTGCCTCTCCTCAAAGAATATCCTTTTGTAGAAGCCACAACTGCTCAAAACACAGAGAACAGCTGCTTGTGGGGCACCCATTTCTAAATGATTCATCTGCAACACAGCTCCTGCACCCACAGCTCAGGGAACATCAAGGAAATGGGGAAGTCTGCTGTAATATTATGTTTTCTAGATACGACAGGGAAGCTACCCTAATGAAATCTCCACAAGGCCTGAACATTACAACACCAGGTGACATACCAAAGTAGATAAGGTATGCCTCACAAGGCCCCACACATAACCAAGAACTGCTGGCAACCTAAGGAATGCAAGCGAGAGGGAGGGAAGGAGAAAGGGATGGGGGAGGGAGGAAGAGAATGAATAAATTAATCTTTCCCAGTAATGAGTGCTTTGACTATCCAATACTAAATGGTCTGCCCTGAAATCAAATACACATAAGCAACACTAAATAGACTCAACAGGTTGCATTTATCTATTAATTCACACACACACACACACACACACACACACACACACACACACCAATAATAATAAAGTGAAAGGAAGGAGGGACTGAAGGGAGGTGAGGGAGAAGCTAAATGATATAATTGTATTTTAATTAAAAGAGAGAAACACTGAAGTAAATTGAAGAGATCTGAATGCACACTCCCCATTATTTACTATAGCAGTTCTCATATGTGAAAGCCTTGTTCCTCACCAGCTCAGACTGTCTGACTGGTCTATGCAACGCTCTCTCTTCACTTTCTAAGAATCATTCTTGAATGGAAGGAAGCATGTCAGGGTGGAAGAGGGTCTAAGTGAGCCCTGCCCCTGAATACAAACTGCAATCTAGACAGGAAACAAAAGCAGTACCAGTTTCTGCTTCTGCTTCCAGCCAGGCCGAGGACTGAGCACAGCATGCAGAGGTGGAGTCAGGAAGGGGCGCCGGGAACGCTGAATCTCCTTGGCTCGTGTTCCAGATGACAGAATCTGCAGAGCTCTTGACCACCTTTCTCTGAAAAAAATTGTCTTCATACTTAATGCCTAGGGAAATAGCTACAAATACTTGTTTAAAATCCTAACATTAAAGAATAAAGACACCGGGCGTGGTGGTGCATGCCTTTAATCCCAGCACTTGGAAGGCAGAGGCAGGCAGATTTCTGAGTTTGAGGCCAGCCTGGTCTACAGAGTGAGTTCCAGGACAGCCAGGGCTACACAGAGAAACCCTGTCTCGAAACACCAAAAAAAAAAAAAAAGGAATAAAGACATATAATTTCAATATTTAAAATACAAACATAGAGCACTGCCTGTTAGCAACCTTGCTTAAATGCCAGCAGTAACTGGGATACATCTCTCTTATGACTAGCATCCTACTTTCAATGCTCAGGCCTCCCTGTCCAGCTGTACCACAAGACAGGAGACAGTGGACGGCATCAGAATCAATCCTGAAACTCTAGCACACTGTCACTTTCACTAGTCACTATGACACAAATATTTTACTTCCTAACATATTCAAAATAAGTACTTTAACATATTCTGTTCCTAGGTAGGAAAGAGCACTTGGATGCCAACTCACAAACAGACGACGCTTACAGAAGTGAACCTACGGCACAAGCCCTTTCCTGCTAACACTGAAGGCTCTCGTGTCCATCACTCACGGGCGTTATACTATCTAAGTTAACTGGCTCTTAAAGCACTATTTCCAGATTTTAGACACCTACTAACAACCAAAGAAAAAGAAAATGTGGTGTCACTGTCTAGCCTTCACTTGTTTCTGGAGGGGGACAGAAAGCACTGCTTCAAGTTTGCTTGAAATTCTCCCCAAAATATTTCCTTTTTCTTCTATCCATTAAGAACCATTTTATTAGTATTGTTTGATAAAATATTTTCTTAAAAATTGTCTTTCTCATTTCCTGCATCCTTTCCATCTTAGCAGGCTTTTTTGGGTCCATTTAATTTCCATGAGCAATTCTAAATCCTACGGGTTTAATAAACTATAAATCAGTCTTTTATATTTATGGAAAGTATACTGCAAAGGTGGAATCACTGCCTGGCCCTCCGTGTCCTGAGCTGTGTTGGCTTCAAGAAGCAAATCACGTACTGCTTCTATGACAAACTGGAGATTAGGCGTTTCAAGTCATCTTCCTCAGGAATGGAATTCGACCCACCCAAGGACAGCTGTGAACATCTAAACTCTTAGCTGATTGTCTCATGTCCACAGCCACAAGCCAGATAGGTCACACAGATGAGCTCCCACTGCTTGTGCAATTAGAAGCCCTGAAAGAGCTCCAGATGGATTTTGCATTGACAGAAAATGAGAAGGCCTTGAAAATTTTTGTTTTCACTATAGGAAAAGTCAAATTCCAGAGCAACTAAATACAAATGTAATAAACATCTAGAATAACCACGTGCTGGTGAGGGTGGCGTCCCTTTTTACTTTTAAAGGTTCCCTGAGTCCTTTTTAAAACATTGGCATGATTCCTTCATCACCTCTACTCCTAAAACCTGCTATTAGTCTTATTTTAATTCTTTTCCCCCAATATTCTCAATGAAGTATTAAGCAATGCTCTTGGGACGTGATCTTGCCAGTCATTTTTATTGATGGCAACTATGTCATAGTAACACTGTTGTAAAAATCAAGAATAAGCATATACACTAGGATGAGGTGGGCTGAGCACATTGGTTCCTTGGCCTCTGAAGTCCTGTCCTCTTTTCATATGTAGGATGCAGACAGGACAACAGATACCATGGTTAGGAGCTGGGCTAGGGAGCTAGATTCCTTTTTCTGGATGGCCCACCATAAGACAGGCTTGCCCAAAGCAACTCACTAATTTATCTCCTATACTGGAACACCCATCCCCAGCTTATAATCATTTCTAGTAGGCATTAGCATCAGATGCTCAAAAATGGCCTTGAAAAGCCTTTAATGGTGACATCTTCCCAGACCCAAACTCTAATGTCTAAAGCTTCCTCAGAGAATCTTAATAGACACTCCCCCACTTCTGATCCTAAACACTTAAAACAGGCTAGCCATATACTACAACAGGATTCTGAAATCTTCATGAACGCCCCATCCCTTCAATCCTAAATTGACCAGACTGGTTTTAATTGGTCTTAGGCAGTATTTGTATGACTAAAAGAACACAGGGAATTCATTCTGCAAGCACACACATGGGACATCTATGAAACTGGACTCCAGGAATTTCAGTAAATGAATCAAACCTCTTGTTTGTTTCTTTTTAACAATTTTGGGACCTCATTGGCACTTTTTGTATAAGTAAAACATAAATTCATGAGGACAAGAAATTGACTTCTAACCTCTTCTGGAGAAGAAAAAAAGAAAACCAAAACAAAAGCAACTAACCCTGTGTCTTAATATAATGAATACTTACTGAAACAGGAACACAATTACCTACTTTCTAAATGTTATGCCCTTACAAAAAATAACACATAATGTCCAAGTAAAAGATGTCTAGAGGCTAAATGCCCTGCCTCATAGTGATGGAGCTATGAAGCAATTTAAAAAAAAAAAAATCTATCAACAAATATAATCAATCCAGTAGACCTGCTGCAATAAAGCTTGTAAAATCACCGGTGAAAATACACATCTGAATCTATTCATCGTAAAGTGGAGATAAGACAACCTTGCCTTCTGCAATCATAAGCATGCTTGGCATTCAACAGTTCTCTAAGAACGTACCTTCTGCTCCGAGGCCACACTGTCTGTAAGCAAGGACAGCATATCGCGAAGAGCTCTTTGTATGCAGGCTTTCACTTTCTCAAAGAACTGCACCGATATCCATTTGGAAGAACACGCTGACATGACTTCCAAAAGCTGCTTGTCCTGTGAGTCCCCACCGCACTCCAGCTGGGTGTCCCTTAGAAGGAAGGCAAGCACAGCGAGGATGTCTTCCTCATACTGACAGATTTCCACTTGTGTCCGCTGGGCTTCCTGCAGCGTCCACTCCTTGCGACTCTGGTCCAAACATGCCTGGAATTCTGTCTCCTTCTGAAGAAGTAGTTCAGTTTTCTGCTTCACAAAGTCCTCTTTAGCTGCTGCAAGCACCTCATTAATTTTATTTCGATGATCCTCTAAAAACTGCCGATAATCTTCCTCATTTTGTTCTTGAATCTTGTGGATTTCTTCCTGTTTTTCTTTGTTCCACTCAGTTCTGGCCTTAGCCACCTCAGCTCTGACAACCACTGGGACTTCCTCATCCTTCAACTCCAGCTCCTTTTGCAGAGAGTGGATTTTCTCCTCCAGTTCCTTGACAGACATTACATTTGGCTTCATATTCTCAAGCTCACTTTTCCACTTCTCTTTAGCTTCAGAGAGTGTGAGTGACAGCTAAAAGGCACAGCAGCACACATTTGAAAGGTATAGCAGTGCCCAGGATACAGCAGCACACATCTCAAAGTCTCTGACAGTCTTTACTATCAACAAATCCCTTAGGAACACAATTATTTACTTTTGTAAAAAGTAAATATGCCCATATTTGTGGGCTAACCTCACAAATGAACAAGCAATTTAAAATACAAAGAGAAAGGGAAAAATAAATCTGGAAGTGAAAAGATGCTCATATTAGACTTAAGGATATTCTGTTTTATTTGTGTGTGTGTGTGTGAGAGAGAGAGATAAAGAGAGACAGAGACAGAGAGAGAGAGAGAGAGAGAGAGAGAGAGAGAGAGAGAGCGCACAAAGTGTCTGTCTGTGTGCGTGTGCACACGTGTGCTGTGAAGGTGTCAGAGGCTGACCCTGGGACTCCCTCCTCTATCATGCTCCATCTTATTTCTTCAGAGACAAAGTCTCTTACTTAACCTTGAATCTCATCACTCCACTAGGCAGGCTGTAGCATCTCTTGCTCCTGCCACCTCCAGCCAACCCAGTGTTGGGGCTGCAGGTGCAGATGCTTGCATGGGGTCTGAGGCTCCAAACTCAGATGCCCACACTTGTATAGCAAGCACTCTACCCACTGAGGTGTGTGTGTGAGTGTGTATGTGTGTATATATGTGTGTGGGGGGGAAATCTTCCTGCCTCAACCTCCTAAGTGCTGGGTTATGAGTGCCTTCTGAATTCGTGAGGACCTTCAGGCTCTCTGTGTTCTCCTGTCTACCAAGCTTTATTCCTTCCCTTGACTTTGGGGTCTCAGCACCATACTGTTTCTGTGATCCCTTTCCCTCTGAAATATTTCCTGTGAGATATTTTAGACACAAAAACATAGATAATACTCATGTACTACGTATTACCTAGTAAAAAACACTGACATTTATTTACTGGTTTATAGTTGCCTCATTCTCTGTGGCCGAGGACAACCTGAGCGACAGACCTCTCTCGTGCTGGACTTACAGCACGCACCGCCACACAGCTTCATTTTTCAGACCTAAAGTTCACCATGATACACAGGTGGTTAAAACTACTTTTCCCAAAGTGTTAGTGAGCTATCACAAGACCATTCACCATGGAGCAACTCACTGGTCATTCTCAGGTTTTCAAACGATTTGTTAAACATTTACTCCTCCTTGGGCCAGTCCCTTAAGCCTGTCTTTATGACTTGTGTTGTTGTGACTCAAGGCAGGTTTTGCTTGCAAATGCATTCTGTTGTGTGGACTACAATACCTTTTCCAGAACAGTAAAAAAAAGGTCTAGTCTTTTATTTTTCAAAATAAATTTTACAATTACTGGGTCGAACTTTAAAGTGAGTTTCAGCTTGCTTGCCCTTTGGCTGGAATTAGTTTAAGCCCCGTAAGTTAAGTTGGGGACAGGGCAGGTGGCTGAGAGTCTGGGGGACAGGGCATGGCTGTGAGTTTAGGGGACATGGCAGATGGCTTCGAGTCTAGGTGCTGAGATGTAGTGTCTTCCCTACAGTAAGACAAGAACAGATTCCATTGCTAAGGCTCAACGTGCAGTGTGATAAGTCAACACCAGGAGCTGGTGCACGTTCCAGAGCAGAGGTGGGAGGACTATGAAGATGGGAGGACAGAGGAGGTAGAAGGACAGTAGAGGGGATAGGATGGTGGAGATGGGTTCACAGTGGAGGGGGAGGATGGTGGAGGTGGGAACACAGTAGAGGTGAAACACAGCGGAGGTGGGAAGACAGTAGAGATGGGAGAACAGCAGAGGTGGAGCACAGTAGAGATGGGAACACAGTGGAGGTGGGAGGATGGTAGAAATGGAGCACAGTTGAGGTGGGAGGATGGTGGAGGTGGAGCACGGTGGTGGTAGGACGGTGGTGGTGGGAGGATGGTGGAGGTGGAGCACAGTGGAGGTGGAAGCACAGTGGAAGTGGACAGTTGAGGTGGAGCACAGCGGAGGTGGGAGGACGGTGGAAGTGGAACACAGTGACAGAACTGTGCAGCACTCACCCTATGGGCCACAGCCAGCTCCTGCTGCTTCGCCCACTCCTGCTGCTGTGCTCTGAGCAGAGCCTTGTACTCTGCAAGCATGGGCAGCTCCTGTATCCAGCGACTGCGGGCATTCTGCACAGCTGTTTCCACCTACAGGAGATGACAGGACAGAGGCACAGCAAGGGTCAGTTTTCACAGGGCATGTCCTCATACGTACTTTATATTGTATCTCCCTATGTTACAACTACACTGACTTTATACAAACAGTAAGCAGCAATGCTACTTTCTATATATACATTCTGCCCCCTGCAAACAGCCGAACAGGAAGAGGGCGTCCGAAGCTGAAGTGATGCAGTCATCAAAGGCTTCATACAGTGCTAGCTGCCATTTCCAACCAAGTTCTATTTCTCTTGGGAGAAAAAAGAAAGCGTTCCGGAGGGTCACCTAGTGCCAGCTGAATCAACCACTGTACCCACCACCTCCTCTTTGCTCATGCCCAACACCACGTGCACACATACACATATGCAAACCACCGCCATGAGCAGGAAGGTGTTTTTTGTTTTTAAGAGCCGAATATCTAGCACACATTGCTATCGTCAAGAATGAATGTGGACATAAGAATACACTTGACCCTTTAGGTCCAGACAAAAACTCTAAGCATGATGAACTTTAAGGGTGATCTGGTCATAATCTATCACCAATTACATGGACATAACTTATTAAATCTTTTTTTCTCCTTTTCCTTCCTTTCTCTCTCTCTCTCTCTCTCTCTCTCTCTCTCTCTCTTTCTTTTAAAACTGATATACACATACCAATGCAGAGCTGACACAAACACTTTACAATGAAAGTACTAATTGCACATGCATATAAACTCTAGGTGGTTAAGCTATGGCAAGAAGATAGTTCCTACAGAAATGTAAGTCCCTCTGGAGACATTTCCTCCAGACTGTTAGCTTTTCTTAGATTTCTTCACATGATCTAAAATTTCATATACTCCAAACAGACATTCTAAACACTTCACTAAGCAACATGTTCTTAACCTTGGTAAAGACTTCAGAAGATTGCTGGCCTGGGACTCACTATGTAGACCAGGCTGGCCTGGGACTCACTATGTAGACCAGGCTGGCCTGGGACTCACTATGTAGACCAGGATGGCTTGGGGACTCACTATGTAGACCAGGCTGGCCTGGAGACTCACTAAGTAGACCAGGCTGGCCTGGGACTCACTATGTAGACCAGGTTGGCCTGGGACGCACTACATAGGTCCCAGGTAGCCTCTTATTTAAAGTAAAAGATCTAAAATAATAAATACGTGGCAGATTTTTAAGACATTACCTGCCTTTTGCACTCGGCTCTGTCATGGATAAACAGTGCAGCTCTCAGGAGACTCACTGCACTAACTAACCTAGATATAAGAAAACAATCCTCTTTATCCCATTAACATGGGCTGTACTTTCCTAAGTATGTTGCTTAGAAAATGCTTCATCTGTGTTTAAAGTGAGGCTGTGAGAGTTCGAGGAGAAGGCAACTGCACCACTCTTGGCCACTGAAGGGAATGACAAAGCTCCACTCTGGGGCACACCTGCAGATCCAATTCTGCATAGATTTTAACACAAACACTGCTAAACAGCTTAATCTAAAATTACTATTAAAAATACATTAGTGGAATATTTTCAATAAAACTAGATGTGAAAAACTCTTAATTTGAATGTTAAAAACACCCCACACAGACACACACACCCATACACACACAGAAAACAAGCACTTTGAAAACTCAAAGAACACAGAAAAAGAGTTTTATAACAGAAATTTTAAAAAAAGCTTTAGAGATAACTGCAGTAGCTTTTCTAGTCTAGAAACACTAAAACATTTAAAATGTATAAGGCTACAATCCACTTCAAAGGCAGTATTTCCCAGATTTTCTTAAATCAGCAGTCCCAAACTCCACTGGTGGCCTCTGTCACCTTTTGTGCAATAGTCTCACAGTACTTGAGCTCCAACTCAACCTCGGGCTTCCTCAGAGCCTCCTTGGTAGTAAGTTCCTTCTCCTGCTGGACTTGGCGAGCCTGCTCCTCTGCCAGGACTGCTGCCTCTGCCTTAGACACGGTAGCAGGATAGGCCACCTGCTCGGTCTGGCTGCCACGGTCTGAGGTCGCCTTTCTCCGAGCCGCGAGACTGTCATTCAGTTTGGACTGCCATTCCTTTTCCAGCTGTTGAATGAGTTTTTGTCTGCTCTGTTTTTAGAAGCAATGAAAAGAAAAATACTGAATAAAGTAAAAACTAGAATTTCAGGTTACTCAAAAAAGCAACTACAGGTGCACTTAAAACCCTTAGAGGTGTGGAGACTAACACTGCTAACACTGTGGTACAATAGTTGTCACTGATAAAAGTTCATGTCCATAATCCCACATTTTAGGTGAGTTTAGAGCTTTGCACACTGAGCACATGTGTGCCACAGCCAATGGACGGACCTGATAAATAAATACGATACAGTAATTTTATGAGGGTTAAATATTTAGCCCACAGAAATTTCCAAGCAACAATTGAAAATTCCTCTTTGGCTTCACTTACAGAACAGAATCCACATAAAGACTTAATTATAGCATTAAGGGCAGACTACCTCAGGGTCAGTCAGTATGGGACCTAGAAACTCTGATTCTGCCACCATAGAGATGGCATGACAAAAAACTAACAAAATCCTTTGCTACGGAGTTTCACATCAATAGCCCTTTCCACAGAGCAAGCCCTGAGTAAACCCAATCAGCAAGGGCAAGGTAAGCAGTGTAAGGACAGGCACACTCACCTGAACACCCTGGAGCCTCACTCGCCTGAACACCCTGGAGCCTCACTCGCCTGAACACCCTGGAGCCTCACTCGCCTGAACACCCTGGAGCCTCACTCGCCTGACACCCGGGAGCCTCACTCGCCTGAACACCCTGGAGCCTCACTCGCTATAATCTAAGGTTTACCAAGCTGACAGCACCCACAAAGGAGGCATCACACAGAGAACTTCCTCATGATTGCAATGCGTGGGGGGGGGGGGGGGGGCTTCAATTAGTCTTAGGCAAAACTATAAAGTGGCAAGAATGGCCTTTCCTTTTTGTCTATTCCTTTCTACTAAATATCTGGAGTTCTAAACGTACTTTTTGGCTACCAAACAGAACAGCAAGCTCATAGGCAGAATCTAGCTTAAGCAAGCTAGAATTCTGGTTTTTTGTTTTGTTTCATTTCTAAGTGTTTAAGATCGTACTTTGGTCCTTAAATTTCTATGAAACCAGCCGAGTACAGTGGTGGCACACATGGAAGTGGAAGGCAGAGGCAGACGACCGGAGTCCACAGTCAGCTTGGTCCACATTGCAAGTTCCAGGACACAAAGTGTAACCTTCTCTCAAACAGAAGGCAGAGGAAACAAAGGAAAGAAAGATAGCACATGCTGGTGGGGGGGGGGGGGAGACGAAAGGGACACTGCTGGCAGGAATGTTAAACCCAGTCCAGCCACTGGGGAAGCCAGCACAGAGGGTCCTCAAAAACTAAAGCTACGAAAAGGCCCTGGCACATCACTCCTGGTGCTTATCCAAGGCAGCAGATGGCACAGACACTCACTCACGTGATACACTGCCTTGCTGCATACAACAGCTACCTATAGGCTTAACCTACATGTGGGCAGCAGGGTAAACTATAGGGAATGCAATTTACACATAACAGAGTCCCCCCAGTCATAATGAACCACCAAGTTAACAGCACTTGCAAGGAAGCAGATGTAGCTGAAGGTACTTACACCCAGCCAACCAAGTCAGTCTCAGAAAACACATCTCTCTCATCTGTCTTAGATTTCATAAAGATACATGACATCAAGTATATACAGGCAACATGGAGTACAAGTAAACCCACAGGGAAAAAAAGGAACCATGGGCTGGGGAAGGAGGGCAGGAAGCCGAGCCCGGGCAGGGCCTGGACGAGATGCTAAGCACATTCTCAGAACTGCATGAAAGCACACGCTACATTTTTAATTAAACAAATTAATTGTAATTAATTAATTTTTGCTGCTGAGCCTGCCCGTCACTTTTCTTCTAATCCCATGCATAAATTATTTATGTCTATACTTACATGGTTAGAGACATTGGCATAGACTTATTAGTCATTTCATAATAAGAAATTTAGACTATAGTTTCATTTCTAGGAATCATAGAAATATTCAAAAACAAACAAACAAAAAAAACATTGTGAATTTAGATAAAGATCATGGGTCATATTGAAGTCAAAGTGGCATAAAGGGTACCAACAGCTAGATTCTGAGACAGACAGACAGACAACCATCTACATACTTGCTAATTAATTTTAAGTCATATGTTCAGAAAGAATGGTCTGCAGTTATTAATACATATAGTGACCAGAAGCCAGGTGTGCTGTCTCAGTCCCTTAATCCCTGCATTCAAGAGGCAGTGGCAGGCAGATCTCTGTGAGTTTAAGGCCAGACTGGTCTACATGACAAGTTCCAGGCCAGCCAGGGCTGGAAAAATAAACACTGGCAAGAAGAGACTGTGAGCAGCCCCTTCCTTCCAGTTACCGCATGTGCTACAGCTAACGTCACCTCCTTCTCGGCCTGCTGTGCAGCTCCGGCAGCTTGCTCCTTCAGCCAGCCCTGCCTTTCCTTCTTCAGGGTTTCTTGGTACTTCTCTTCCAGTTCTAACTTCAGTTTACGTACATATTCTTCTCTGGCTTCCAAAAGCTGTCTCTGTGAATAAAGCTCAAGTAAGTATCTGTGTAGCACTAACAGTCACCAAGTGAAAATGTTTCAGTGTGGGTGGTAGTGGCAGGAAGATGAGTTCAAGGTCACTATTGGCTCCATAGCAGGTTCAAACCCAACCTGGGCTTCAGTGTAAGACTGCCTTTATAAAAACCAAAACAGCACATAGCATGGGCCCTGGTCCTGCACACAGCATGGGCCCTGGTCCTGCACACAGCATGGGCCCTGGTCCTGCACACAGCATGGGCCCTGGTCCTGCACACAGCATGGGCCCTGGTCCTGCATACAGCATGGGCCCTGGTCCTGCACACAGCATGGGCCTTGGTCCTGCACACAGCATGGGCCTTGGTCCTGCATGCTTCATAAATTCTGCATCCAGGCTGAGTTCTCTGCCTAACACTCAGATCAGTGACTCTCTCTCTCCCAAGTTTAATTTTTGTTTTGTTTTTTTCAGGACAGGGTTTCTCTGTATAGCCCTGGCTGTCCTGGAACTCACTCTGTAGACCAGGCTGGCCTCGAACTCAGAAATCTGCCTGCCTCTGCCTCCCAAGTGCTGGGATTAAAGGCATGTGCCCACCAAGCCCGGCTCCCAATTTTAATTTTTATACAGTCACTAAAAGCTAAGGTCTCATTTTGAAAGTAATTTTAAATCCTTTGTTACTCCTTGGTAGCCAACGCTAACTAAAACTGCTCCCTTTAACGTTCATCTTCCGCGGAGTGACATGTACCCACATAGCCTGCTTTCCGTCAGGCTGATCTACTGAAATACAGCCAAAATATTCTGTGACCTGAACACCTCATCTGCTCATCACCGCCCTCTGCGCATGGCAATACACTGCTTTGTAAGACACCTTACTCAAAATGTCTGGACAGAGTAGTTAGTTAGTACTCTGCACCTAGTGTCTAGCTTTGAAGCAGGTAGCTTTCAAACTGTGGTCTGCAGGCCGGTCCAAGCAAAGAGTAAGCCGTCCATCTCCAGAGGACAAAGCTGACCACTGCTTACCGTACACACACTCCTGGACAGATGGGTGAGACAAAGAACACCCTGCTTTCTCCAGCTCCCCTGAGAGCCAGTAGTCTATCTACTCGGAGTGCGACAGGTGTCGGGGGAAAGCCACTCACGGCACCCTGTGCAGTGGTCAGAGCCACTGACGGCTCACTGTGCAGCGCTCACAGCGGCTGACACTCTGTGCAGCACCAGTAAGCTATGTAGGGTCTCCTGGGCGAGCACAGGTAGCAAACAGATGAAAATGGAGGCGCCGTGAGGCTGAAGGGAGTGAACCTGTTTCAGTACTTTTTAACTGTGTGAGCTGGATTCACTTGATAAAACCAAATAGAAAGGAATCTATAAACACCTCTGCCACAGTTCCCCGGGGCAAGTACCTTAGTGTAAATGATGAGGCATGAGAGGGAACAGGTGGGAGCAGCCTACCTTCTGCTCCTGAGCCTTTTCCACGGTCTTCCTCAGAGTGGACTCCAGCTCATCCTTCTCTCTGCATACTTCCAGGTAACACTCCTGCACAGCAGCCATCTCCTTGTTCATCTTATCCAGGTCAGACCTTGACGACACAGAAATGGCAAGTAAGGGACTACACGCGCGTACACACATACAGACACACACACACACACACTCGAGCATGCACACAACTTCTGCATCACAGCCACTTCCTCCAAGTTACAGAGCAAACAGGCAGCAGAGGCCCCTCCTACCTGAGCTGTGACTGGGTTCCCTCGTAGACCTCATGGAGATGCTGCTTCTCCACAGCATGCTTTGCTAGAAGGCTCTCTCGGATCTGGGCCTTCATGGCTTCGTGGTGCTGCTGGTAAGTCCTCTCACACCTAGCAAGAGAGAGGCGCTAGAGCAATGAAACACCAGGGACAGAGTGAACTGGCCAACTGGCCAACTGGCCAGCCAGCCGGCCTGCCTGCCTGCCTGCCTGCCTTGGCTTTTCAAATATAATTAGGTCAGACTGCTTTCCCACAACCAAAACAAGAATTTAAACCCCATGGTCTTACAGGAATCTTTTCTTCATGTTTTTAAAAAAACTGGACACTTGAGTGTGAGGACATCCCAGTACTTCAAACACAATCATAATGGGTTAGCCTGGTGCTGCGTGTATTCAAATGCTAAATTCTGTACCCCAAGATCTGGTTGTTCTGAGATGAGCAGGTCCTCATGTATACCAGCTCTGTAAACCTTGCCCCTCAAGTTATTGATGATTGGTTAATAAAGATGCCTATAGCCTAGAGCTGGGCCTCATGTAAACCAGCTCTGTAAACCTTGCCCCTCAAGTTATCAGTGATTGGTTAATAAAGATGTCTATAGCCTAGAGCTGGGCAGAAGAGAGGCAGGCAGAGCTGAGGGTTCCCAGGCTTGGGGTCTCAGGGAGAGACTACCAGGAGGAAAGGGAAGGAAGAGGAAAAGCCATAGGGTAGGAGGGATGTGAGCACATGGCCATGAAGGCCAGTTGGATAGGGGTGGCCCAGGTAGAACACAGCAAGTGATATCTTAGGATTACTGACAGGGAAGTAGACAAAATAGCATAAGGGTAGATATCTCCCCAGCTCTAGTGCTTTAAGGTATCATAAATATGAAGGTTTTTATGTCTTTTATTTGGGAATTAAATTATCTAAGGTGGGGTAGAAACCCCCAAATAATATTTACTGCAGGGGCTGGTGAGATGGTTTACTGGTTAAGGGCACTGACTGCTCTTCCAGAAGTCCATGCTTGTGGACGTTGTACATCGTGGTGCGGAGCCTAGTGCGCACCACGATGTACAACGTCCACAAGCAGGGTTCAGCGGTTAAGGGCACTGACTGCTCTTCCAGAAGTCCAGAGTTCAATTCCCAGCAACCACATGGTGGCTCACAACCATCTGTAATGGGATCTGGTGCCCTCTTTTGTGTGTCTGAAGACAGCAACAGTGTACTCATATACATAAAATAAATAGTTCTTTAGATAAAAATATTTACTGCAACACAGACTAGTTTGTCTATGCCAAGGGCTGTTGTTGATAAAGAAATCATTCTTTAATTGAACTAACTGAAAAATAGTTCCCAAATTCAAATCATATATATCTAATACACAGAGATCTGCAGAATCCATCTTACAAGTCATCTTCCAATGTGCTGTTTACACATTTATAACTCAATATTTGGAAGTAAAAACCCCTCCCTGTGTCCCAGTTGAGCCTTTGGAAGCGGTTCTAGTATTTCTGTGAAGCAGTTGTGAAGAGTTAGTTAGCCCACCACAGAACACTGTCTCCATGCTCCATGTTATACTCCAGGAGAAAAGAATGGCGATACAAGAACTCACCTATCCACAGCTTCCTGCTTATCGTGGTCAAACTCCTGCACCATCTGTCTCATCTGATTACACAAGTCTTGGTTTGTACTTCTCAGTTTTTCTTCAGCCTCTTTAAGTTCCTAGACATAGAATAATGGATTACAGGAAAGAAACACACTTGCATTCATCAGTCTGACCTCTCAACACCCGGGGCCTCACAACATCATCTGATACAATCTCTCATAATTCTACACCTTAGAAAGAGATATATTTCTGTGTAAACAGCATCTTAAACAGGAGTAAACAAAATCTTGTTTTTGTTTTGAAATGTATTAAATAGAAATATTTAAGCAGAGAAGTATTAGCTGACTGATACCTTAAAATAAGTCTTAGAATTCAATAACTATCATCTAAGCAAACAAGGTTTTACATCTTGGTCAAGAGCTGGCTAAGAAGAAGAACAAATCTATTGGCCGGGTTACCACATGAAATAGGAACTGGTTAACCTTCTAATAAAAGCACTACCCAAGCACTGGTAAGGGAAAACGGCTGGAACCCACAAGGACTTCCCACACACGTCCACCAACTAACATTGCCTGTGTCTGTTACATACATCTGAGTTACCTTCATATTCAATAAGGCCATGAAAATTCTCACTAAATGCCAGGTCATTCACCTGATTCTGTTGTTGTAAAACTTGAACTTCGTTTTTCAGTCGCAGAATATCTTCTCTGTTAATTGCCTCAGAAGAATCAAGCCATAACTGATTAGTTGTTTTTTCAGAGGTATCTGGTTTAGTCTGAAAGTTTAAAATGGTTTTAAGTTTAAAACAAACAAACAAAAAGCAAAACAAAAACTATATACACACACACTCACTTTAAAACAATTTCTTTAGGAAAAGGTGTTTAACAGATAATTTCTAATCTCTACCACGTAGTAGCCTGGAAATACCACAAAACAGTATGCTTTGATTGTTTGTTTTGTTTGAGACAGTGTCTCACTATGTAGTTCTGGACCAAGCTGGCCTGAAACTCAGTTTCTGCCTCTTGGCAGAAACCTGCCTTTGCCTCTCAAGCGCTGGGATTAAAGTTGTGTACTACCACAGCCAGCTTAATTTTTAATAGAAACAAATTTTTAAATGTAGATGATGCTCCAAAGTACTACAATTATATGTGGCTCCACATAACCAAACTTTTAAATATTCATCTATGCCTTATAGTTCTATTATCAGTAAATTCCACAAAATCTCACATATCTTTCCAAAAACAAAAATGAATAACTGCCGTGGTGGCGCACGCCTTTAATCCCAGCACTCGGGAGGCAAAGGCAGGCGATTTCTGAGTTCGAGGCCAGCCTGGTCTACAAAGTGAGTTCCAGGACAGCCAGGGCTATACAGAGAAACCTTGTCTCAAAAAAACCAAAAAATAAAAAAATAAAAAATGAATAACTATTCTCTCTCTCCATAGACCTCCCAAGGCATCCCAAACGTGTTCTAACTTTACAGACTAATTCAAAGTTCTATTATAAAGATCTGGGAAAGAAAGTCCATGCAGTGTTTGAAAGTCAATCACTCATTATATAATACAGTCCAAATTAGAATGTTTAACAAAACAAACCAGCCTTCTGGCTTTTACACTACCAGAAGATGCTATGCAGGATGCTGGGGGTGGGGGGTGAGAGGAAGTCAACAGTCTCACTCAGCTATGCTGGGAACTACGATACTGATTCGTATGCTAAGAGACAGATGCCCATGTGTGGCACAAATGTCATGGGTGTAACCAAGTTTTCTTTTAATATCACAAAAATTGGTACCTCAGAACATCTCAGATGTTTTGACAGGATTTGTTAATGATCAGGACTCTCAGCATAAGAACCAGGAGATACAAAAGCAATAGATTAAAACTTCCTTCCGGAGAAAAGGACTATACTCCCTGCATTCCTTTCAACCTTCCGCTTTATCCGCTTAATTACCAATTCATTTCTGCATTATTTTTCTTGACAGTACAAATGGTCAGTTTGTCAAAGAAAAAGGCTGCTCTCAAGCTCTGATGGCAGGAGCTTCCAGCAATAACTCTGACCCTATCAGTCATATAGTGTAACTTCATTTCCTAAGAACGACTGTGAAACCTCAGATTGCCACATTATCCTTGAAGATGTCAGCTAAAGAACACTGAAGTGGATGTCAGACACTGGGCGTGGGAGCACACTCCCACAATCTCAGTGCTCGGGGCAGAAGATTACAAACTGAAGGCTAGCCGGGATTACAGAGTAAAACCATCACTGAACTTAAAAGACATCTCAGAAGTAAGTACCAACCAGTGCTCTCTACTCCATTTCCTCACTGAGACCAACTGTTGTAAGAACAGAACAGAGAGTGCTCAGGGGCAGAGCGTCTAAGGGACCTCACTGGAGATGCTTATTAACAGGGTTTCAAAGCATGGCTGTTTGAACCAAACCTGACAAAAGGCACATACTCTCTACAAAGTCCTCCTTTCATTCGTGAACAAAGAATTTAACCTAACTGGCATCTCATTTACTAGGTGCCTAGAACAAGCCAACAAACATCCTATCTATCAGGTGGCTTTTTTCCCTGTAAGCTTTACTTCTAAGAGTCAAATCAACCCTAAGAAACCAAAAACGTAACTTACATCTATAAAGCTCATGTCTCAAGGGGGCTTCTTACGTGTACAGGCTGCAGGGCCTCACCTCCATGTCTCTGTCACCATCCTTGGATTGCTGGAAAGCTTCCATTGTCTCCTGGCAGTTTCTGAGATTGCTCTGCAGCTGAGACACCAGATGACGCTTCACGGAGTTGCTAGTCAGCAAGCGCTGAACTTGCGTTTTCAGCTTCAGGATAAGATCATCCTTCGAAGGCTCTTCATCTGGGGACTCCTGCTGTGTGACCCTGATGGGGAAACTGTCAGTTTAGCATAAAATCAAGAAACAAATCAAAGATCCATAAAGCCCTAACCACATGTGGTCATGGTTTCTATCCCTCTACAGTCACAGCATTTTGAACTAAGTTTCTTTTTTAACATTTTGTTTCTTTGTTTCCTGTGCCTCACACAGGTTAGGCAAGCATTCTAACACTGAGCTAAACTCTGCTAAAGGATTTGGAACCTGGGGGCTGGAGAGATGAATTGATGATGAAGAGCACTTGCTGCTCTTTCAGAAGACCTAGATCCAATTCTCAGTACCCACGTGGGGGCTCACAACCATGAGTAACTCCAGGGGCTCTGATGCCCTCTTCTGGCCGTCAAGGTCACCAGACACTCATACAGAGCACATACAAACATACAGACAGGACACTAATACACATAAAACAAAAATAAATAAGTTAGAACTTGGTCATACACAAGGATATCACCTTTGCAAAAGCAAGTCCATCCCTCAGATGGCATGTCCCCCCCCCCAGATGGCATGTTCCCCCTCAGATGGCATGTTCCCCCTCAGATGGCATGCTCCCCCTTGGTGGCACGCTCCCCCTGGGTCTTTCTGCCTAGAACAAGCAGTTTAACTCTGACACAGCTCACACATGTGATTTTTGGTATGTGTCATACTAATATTGAACAAGGTGATACAGATATTAGGAAGAAAAAATAGCGGCATCAGCTATCCTAACTAGCAACTCTCTTCTCTCTTCCAGCTGACCGACCCAAAAGCCTGGGTGGGCTGCGGCAACCTCCAGGAAACTGAAACAAAAAACAAGCTTCTCTCAACTCCCCTCCCCCTCATCTCTCTGTCCCTCCCCCTTCTCTGCAGTAGCAGGGACAGAACCTAGTGGCCTTGTGCAGGCTGCCCAGGTGCTCTGCTGCTGAGCTGTGTCCCAGTCTCGAAACTCAACTCTATTTTCAATAAAGTTAAGGTTTAGAATAAGATTCTAATTTTTTTAAAAAATCATTTTTTTATTATTATTATTATTACTATTATTATTATTATTATTATTATTATTATTATTATTATTAGTGTGTGTGTGTGTGTGTGTGTGTGTGTGTGTGCATGTGTGTGTGTGTGTGATATGATAGGACCTCTGCCCTCATAAACTCTCAGCAGCTGTGATGGCCTGTAAAGACCTGCACAACCAAGCCACAAAGCCACCTACAGTTTGTCCTGCCTGCAGTGTCTTAGGACTGGAGCCTAGCATTATCATCAGAGACCAAAGAGACTCCATCCAGCAACTGATGTGAGCAGATGCAGCCCCACAGCCAAACATTAGGCAGAGTTTAGGGGGTCCTGTGGAGTGGGAGGAAGGATTGGAGGAACTAGAAGGGTCAGAAACACTGGAAGAACATGGCTCACAGAATCAACCGACCAGGACCCAAGGGGCCTCGCAGCGATCAGGGAGCCTGTAAGAATCTGGCCTAGGTCCTCTACATAGATGTTATGGCTGTGTAACTTGGTGCTCTTGTGGGATTTCTAACAGTGGGAGCCACAGCTGTCTGACTGTGGGACCCTTTTATTACTGAGTTGCCTGGTCCAGTCTTGATGTGATGGTATGTGCCTGGTCTTATTGTGGCTTGTTATACCATGCTTGGCTGGCATCCCCGGGAGGCCTGGTCTTTTCTGAGAGGTGGTGGTGGTGGGGGTGTACCTAGGAGAGAGGGGAGGTAGAGTAAGAAACTGGGGGGGGGGGGGGTGAGAGGGAGAGTAAATTGCAGTCATGACGTAATATGTAAGAGAAGAATAAAAAAGAAAAAAGACAGAAAGTTAGGTGGATATGAAGTGAGGGTAGATCAGGGAAAAGATAGGGAAGGAGTGAGGAGACATACAATCAAAATACATTTGTATGCATATGTGAAATTCTCAACAAAAAGAAACAAAACAAACAAACAAACAAGTATGTTATAAATGAAAAAAAAGAAAAGACTTGCTCGGGATCAAATGAGTCACCATTGCAGCAGGGAGAACCCCGGGTGCTTCTCAAGTCCCCGCTCTCAGCTCAGTTGCTGCTGGCTGCTCGGGAACGAGTCGGTTTTCTTTAAGGGCATGGGTCCTGGTAGGCCCATGCTTCAGTGGACAGCCCTACACCCTTGAATAGATTGCCAATACAAATGGGACTTAATATTTAAAACAAACACGCGCATGCACACACACACCCCAGGACATCAAGTGGGAGTGGACCTCGGAAGCAGTAGGCAGACAGACAGGGTCACAAGACGTTCCATGCAAGCGCAAAACTCTCAATTAGTAAAAGCGTCTCTTTTCTCTTCATTGAAAACAGTCATATACGTTTCTAAACAACACTTTCCTAGTGGCTAATATGTACTTTAAAGTCACAGACATTGGGTAAAAACTAAAGACAGTCAGGGACACCTCAGACATGAGTGATAGTGTAAATTTACTAGTTCATTAATTGTAAGAATTAATACAAAATGTTAACAGGGAGCACCACAGGAGCTGAGCATCCAGAAATATGTAAAATATAAATCTCTCTAAAGGAGAAAAATCTATCTAAAGAAGAAATAACGATATCTGGGTTAAAGTGTTTACTCCTGGAATTGAAAGATTTTAGATGATTTTAAATGAAATGTTAGGTCCATCTTTCCTTTCTGCTAGGTGCCCGCTGCCTGCTGTTGAAATGGGCAAGTTCATGAAACCTGGGAAAGTGGTATGGTCCTGGCTGGACACTGCTCTGGACACAAAGCCATCGTGAAGAACATTGACGATGGCACCTCAGACCTGCCTTACAGCCGTGCCCTGGTGGCTGGAATTGACTGCTGTCCTCGAAAAGTGACAGCTGCCATGGGCAAGCCATCCAAGATCAAGTCCTTTGTGAAGGTTTACAACCACCCCATGCCCACAAGGTACTCTGGATATCCCCTTGAACAAGACTGTCGCCAGTGAGGGTGTGTGCAGAGACCCAGCTCTGAAACGCAAGGCCAGGCGGGAGGCCAAGGTCGAGTCTGAGGAGCGAGTGACAGGGAAGAGCAAATGGTTTTCCAGAAGCTTCGCTTTTAGGTATATTTTTGTTTTTGTCATTAAAAATTAAGATAAATCAATCAATAAATGAATTGTTTTGTTAGGACATTGTACATGTATGAAGAAAGGGTGAACAAACCATTAGGTAAATTTATTTTTAACAATATAATTAGAACTCCTTAGGATGGATATATTATATATATAAATAAATAACTATATAAATGTAGTCTCTGTGTATGTTTGCATATATAAATCCTCGCCTATTTAAATCACTTCCATTTTTACAGAAATAGAAATCATAATTATAACAGATATAGCTATGTAAGAATCAAACTACCTAACAAAGTATTCCGCTATGGGATGTGCTAAAGTGTGAGCACTCGGTGTGAGTAAACTGTGTTTACTCAGCTAGCAAACGAGCCCTCCCTATCCCTCCTCTACTGTACACAGGCCACTGGAATAACACACTCTGTACTCCTAGAGAAAGCCAAGTCAAAGAGCAGAGAAAGTGCTTGTGCAATAATTTCTCCCCTTCCTTGACAGGAGAGAACGGCAGAGCGGTGACCACTCCGCCGGAGGATCGCAGCACCCTACAGAGATGCTTTCCCTGAAACCCAAATAAACTACAGTCCCTTATGAAGCCTGCTGAGAAGACCAAAGGAAAAAGGCATTCCACTTGTTAAATGTTTATTATTTGAGCTTAGCGGCCAACTATAATAGTAGAGAGAGGAAGCTGTCTGTAAGCTGTGTACAGACTTAGCTACTCCAATTCCATTAAATAGAACACTGATGGTAAACCACCTGAGTAGGCAGTAGCCTGAGGGCGTGGTGGTTGGTAGTAAAAGCTGAGAGCCACTCATACATACCTGGGTCAGTGATTTGAAAGCAGTTCAAGTTAAGAAATCACTAACTCACACTGGGAATTTTCGCTTCCTTTTCTTCAACAAATCAGTTTCACTCAAAAAAAAGCACAAATTTCTTCTTTCCTATGTCCTGTAAACTTGATATAAGAATGCTTCTCAAAGACAGATGATCAACTATTAACACTGGCAGGCAGGTGAGAGGATTTAAGCTACATGTGTCCTCTGGAGGCTGCATTTGTCGGATGGTTTGTCCAGAACTCTCAGCAACTCCCCACTCTGACTGGAGATGCCCCAGGCCCCAGCTGGGCGGCTCAGTCCCTCTGGAGTGAAAAGCCTCTGGTCTAGCAGGTACAGGAACACACTTCAGAATTGCTACACTGTAGCTACCAATGCTTTGTAAAAAAAAATGAACAGAGTAGCCAGGCACAGCCTGCATCCAATAATCCTAGTGCTTGGCAGTCCAGGACAAGACTGTGCATTTGAGGCCAACCTGGGATACACAGCCATATCTTACCTCAAGGAACAAACCAACCCCCAAAAAGTACAAGACGTAGGATGAGCTTTAATGGATACAGACAAAGTGTGTCTATTGAAAGAGATCAACATGAACACATTCATCACTCTGTTCTAAAGCCACCCACAATACAAACTAAAATAACTGGAGGAAAACACTTTTTAATGAACTATATCTTTAATCTCCAACATAAGAGAGATAAAGAAGAGTGAGATCTGAAGTAGAAAGGCTTGACAGATGTGAACAAACAGAAGAATAGGCTGGGCCTAGAGAGTTTAGTGGCACCAGTGACACCTGAGCCAAGTGGTTCACCTCTCTACACACCAGTAAAGCCAACATCTGTCACAAGACTGAGAACCAAAATGCTTTATAAAACATATGAGAGTGCTGCAGGGGCAGGTCCCTAACACTGAGAGGCAAAGCCATGGCAAGCGGTTTGTATCTGAAGCCTGGGCTCTTTCACTAGGCTCTGAGAAGTCATTTGGCAGTGACAAAAGGGAAGCATTCCCAACCAAGTGTGTTTTCAAATGGTCACATAAACTGTAAATTGTGGGTACCCAAGCATAAAAACAATAGAAAAAAAAAAAATATATATATATATATATTGCATTCACCAATCATAGTGAAAGCCTTTGTTCAATATCATGTAGTTGGGTTAAAATACTCATACTGAGAGCCACTTTGCCATTGCTTGGCCTTCCACACTTCTCTCTCAGCTCTTAAGGCTGAACTGACAGGAGTCCCCTCCACTTCATCTCAGCCACAGTGGCCTACATTTGTCAACCAGGTAATTATGGGATGAAAAGAAACCTTGGTCAACACGGCCCTAGGTAAGAGCCTGAGGATCACTCCCACCAAAACGCCTCCGTCTAGCTCTGCTCCCTCTTCCTTGCTTTCTTCCAGGCAGAGCTGTTAATTGTAGCAGCAGGAGCCCCGGAGGCAGACACTCAGGCAAACAAACGGAGCCTCACTAAGCTAAAGAAGAGCAGCTTCCTTTGTGGGATCATCTCATGACTTTAGATTCCAACCAACTAAACCTCACTTTACTGCTCTAATCTGCAATGGCAGTGTTAAAAGAGACTTCCCAAAGTCACATACGCAAGATTCCTAAAGTCACATATGCAAGAGAGCTACTTTTAACCCATAAGGCTAACATTAAAAACAGGCATTCACCTCAATGGTTCAAACACATACATAGTCGTGTGTGTGAGTGTGAGTGTGTGTGAGTGTATGTGTGTAATGTGAGTGTGTGTGTGTGTGTGTGTGTGTGTAATATGTGTGTGATGTGTACACATGTATGCAAACAGGTGTGCGCCCACACTTGTACATCAGGTGCCCTCTTCTGGCACACTCCACTTCAGTCCCAGACCCAAAGCCTCTTCCTGAACCTGGAGCTAGGCTGGTGACCAGCAATTCTCAGCTATTCTCCTGCCTCAGCCTCCCACAATGCTGAGAGTATAGGTGCACTCAGCTATGACTACCTTTTTATGTAGGGGCTGGGGATTTGAACTCGGGTCCTTATGCCTGCATAGCAACCTCTCTTCCCCACTAAGTCAGCTCCCTGGCCCCATAACCTATATATTTTAATTATATAAACTCCTTCCTAGCTTTCTATAACCAGCCCCTATCTGCATGATGAGGGCTACAAGCAAAGTATTAATACTTCAGATTTTTGTTCATTTGGATTTCAGGCATTTATATTTCATTAAGAATGTCTAAACCACACTGCCCCCTTAATTGGGGTCTTTTTCTTATGGATGGTGCCATCAGTGTCCTATACCTCCATCACCAGCTTTATTAACATAAAGGCATCTATAGTAACCTATTCACACAGTACCTGTTAGCTTTGGATGGTTTCCAGTTGACGTTTTTAATGCCCAAGTCCACACATGATTCAGTGAGCTCTATACTCAGGTCCCCTGAGTCACCTGGAAGGACTCCGAGTTCTGCAGCAGATTCATAGAGCGAAATCTCATCTTTAAGCTCTGTTAATTCCTCCTAGAACAAAATATCAAAAGTAACTTTCACTGTTTTCCTGAATACAAAATCAGTCATTCTACATTTCAAACCTCATTTTGATGATCAGTAAGAATGCAGAAAAGCCTCGTGAAATACATTCTTAACATTCATTCTAAGTAAGCTCATAAAGGTCAGCTGCTGCTATATTTTCAAATGAATATATTTTCAAATGAATGAGGAAGCAAAGGCAGGCGGTTCTCTCTGTGGCTCTCTTATTTACAAAACCCCTTAGCTGAGAAGCCTCTGGTTCTGGCCTCACTATAGAAGAAGACAAAACAGACAGCTCAGCCAAGAGCATGCTATGATCTACCTGCCAAAAGCATTGCATACTCTGCCTGCAGGAGTGTGCTATGCTCTGCCTGCAGGAGTGTGCTATGCTCTGCCTGCAGGAGTGTGTGTGCTATGCTCTGCCTGCAGGAGTGTGCTATGCTCTGCCTGCAGGAGTGTGCTATGCTCTGCCTGCAGGAGTGTGCTATGCTCTGCCTGCAGGACTGTGCAGAGGAGGAGGCAGAGGCCTGGCTCTGCGGTTCATCAGAACTGGGCTAGGACACCCAGGCCTAACTGACAGTGGTGTCGGCGAGATCCTGAAAAACTTCCCTGGCTGGTCTGAAGATGGTCTACGCCACTCTTACCACAGGGAAACCTAAGGTTCAAAAACGGTACGATAGACAGTATTTCCTGAGTCTCCCCTAAGAGACAGTACTCACTTGCAAAGCCTTATTCATGCTCTCACTTAGGACGTGGGCCTTCTGAGCTTGCTGCAACTGTAGCTGTAGCTGAGCCACCTCCTGCACAGAGCCTGCAAGAGAGACATAGGGTATGTCGCTGAAAGGAGGTTCATGTCTACAGGCCTGAGAGCCACCACAATCTGACGTGGAGTCTGCTTCATTGTTATGATTCTAGGGCCATACGGATAGGTAGCCATGGGAGCCATCAAAGACCTATGTGTCTGAGCTCCAGTCCTACAGGAGCTCAAGGTCCTGGACTCTGTAAGTCTGGTCACCACTGCTGCATCTACAGAACACAGCAGCCCAGGAGTCATCCAGTGGGGACATAGGTTCCAGTCACAGAAGCCAGGAAAGCCCTACCCTACCATTTCTGCCCTGCAATTAAACTGTATTTTGCTGCTTTGTAAACTGCTTTTACTTCCAACATGTCCATCCCACATATAAAACTACTACTCTTTGA
>NC_034592.1:108885065-108898735 GCF_900095145.1 Mus pahari
AAGAGAAAGAGAAAGAGAAAGAGAAAGAGAAAGAGAAAGAGAAAGAGAAAGAGAAAGAGAAAGAGAAAGAGAAAGAGAAAGAGAAAGAGAAAGAAAGAGAGAGTGTGTGTGTTTCTGTGTACACACACACATCCACAGAGGCCAGAAGCGGGTGTCAGGGTTCCTGGGGCTGGACTTGCAGGCAGTTGTGCTCTCCATGGGTGCTATGAATGGGACTCCAGTCGTCTGCAGCAGCAGAGTGCCCTTCACTGCTGAGCTACCTCTCCATCCCCAGCAAACTCATATCTGAAATGTACTAGTGAGACTCTAGTTCAAAGGGTGGTTTGAGGGTTTCTTTAAATGAAAACAGGCCTCTCAGAAACAGCTGGGGGACGTATTCACAGTTCAAAGTCTTTAATAGCCAAGGAAAGACTCACTAAGTCATGGGGGGGGGGGGGAGGCTACAGGGAAGCAGGGCCAGGAGAGCCTAAAGGGAACAGGGTCCAAATCTGGTCCCTCAGCAGAACACACACAGCCTTTAACTTTAGTGCTTTTACCTTAATTAAACCACACTCCCATACCCTGTTCCAACTGTCTGACTAGCTCATATGCCAAAATGTGACATGTATATATATGAGTTAATTAAAAAACCACCTATTTTGTCAACCAGAAATGAGGTTGACTTTTATCTCTTCCATGGTCTGTGTATCAACTTGACATTCTAGTGCCTTTAACATCATTTTATAAAAATAATTAAAGGTACCAGGGCCACGAAAAGCACAGGAAGCCCATCTCAGATACCACAGAGGCCACACTCAAATCTTCATAGCGACAAAAGTGTAACTCAGTGTCCACTGATGACTGTGAGTGGATAAACAATCTGAAGTTAAACAAAAAGGCAGAAATATTTAATCAAATATTGGGTCTAAAACAGGCAAATACAATGGGCTCTCATAGTCAAAGGTGGCTGAGGACAGGATTTCTGCATCTTTGGAAGCAGAGCGCCACCTGGCGAGTACTCCCCTTCCTCTGTGGGAAGCAGTTTCAGGCACCACAACATTAGTTTCTCAGAGGAGTGCAGGTGATGTTTATTTGGAACATTACACTCGCCTGTATTCCAAATTACATAACAGAAATGAACTGCACCTTTAAAATGAACTGCACATATAACCCTTTCTAAAAAGAAACTGACCACTAGTGGACTTTTCTGTCTTCTAGCTTTTCTATACCTCGGGGACCTGGGCTGGTGAGATGGCTCTGTGGGTAAAGGCACTTGCAATTCAAGTCAGTTGGGACAGATGCAAGACAACCTGAGTCTCAGCTCCAGAGCTCAGGGCAAAAGAGAGAACCAACTGTGGAAGATGTCCTCTAGTGTCTACATGTGACCCATGACATGCACATGCAAGCCCACACCCCCTCGCACGTGGCAATAACAAGCACAACTGTAGTTCAGGGATCCAGCCAGGCCTGTTTCACAGTAGCCCTGGGGACAGCGACAAGACGCGCACCTGACTGCAGCAGGTGGGCACACTGCTTCTGACTGTCCTCTAGACTCCTTGTCAGCCTGTTAATGAGCTCTGTCTTCTCTAATCTCACTGCTTCCTGGTTCCGCTCCAGTTGTTGCACATGGTCCTTCAAACGCGTGCAAATACTTTCCTAAACAGAAGAGAAGGTGGCAAGTCATTTTCACGACCACTTTTAGTAGAAATTAAAACCATCAGATGCAAAATCATCACCTGGTAGTATGATCTCTTTGACAGGTTAACCTGTGCACAGGATGGGAAGAGAACACTTGTGACCTGAGAGGGAGGCCCAGCTAACAAAGGGCACCTGTAAGATACTGTTATTCTAAAACCAGAGTTTACTCATGCCAAAGGGAATATAGTACAATCCTGTTTGCACTTTATGCTGTGTTAACATATCGATAGAAATGTAGGCAAACCACTTAGAGCCATGGAGTCTGAACCCTCAGACAAGGAAACAGAAGGACACACAGGAACTCTATTCTGAGCAGCCAAGGGCTCACTCTGTCCAGGGCAGCCAAAACTAACCTTACCCTCCTCTGGGTTTCTTTTAAAATCTAATCTGTCTCTCCTATATTCCTCCTTCTACCTGTTACACATCTTATTTCTGTCCGATGGCATCTCTGCAATATGTTATGCTTAACAAGCATTATAATGATACTTGAAAAATTAATGACAAAAAGACATGTTAGCTGTTGTGTGTGTCAATAGGATATATAAACAATATACACTACAGGGCAAAGATCAGTGTCCCCTACATATAGATATGGAGAGAGACTGTGCATACAGCAAACTTTTCTCCAATGAGGAAACATATTTGGAAATAAAGAGCTATGGGAGCTTGAAGCCCAGGTAAAAGAACCCATCACTGTAGCAACCATTGCTTCTCACCTAAAAGCTGCTCGGGGTGACTGTCAATCAAAGCATGGAAGAGGCAGAAGAACAGTGTAGCAAGTCTTCAGCCACTGGAGAAGCCCTAAGCAAACCATTAGCAAGAGCTCTGAAGGGAGAGCGCTTGGGCCTTTGGTACCAGATCCCCTTCCATGGCCTGAACCTCAATAATGCTCTCAGCATGAATACAGTGATACCTACCCCAAACGTAAATAATACAGGAGGGTCCTTGTGCCAAGGCAAGGGGCTCTGAGGGCTCTCACTTTGCTTTGAGACTCCTGGGCATTTTGTATTCTATGTCACAATGCAGCTGTGTTTGCTTTAAATTTTTTTCTACAGAGTTTTAGCAAAATAAAGCTTCTGGAAGGCAGTGCCTGTTTATTTAGCGCTGCAAAGGCCTTGGCCTGCTGCTGCTGCTGAGGCTGCTGTTGCTGAGGCTGCTGCTGCGGCAGCTGCTGCTGCTGCTGCTGCTGCTGCTCCCCGGCCGGCTTGGGAAGCACGGTTCTAACAAGCCAGCATCACATGCCTGCAGCGTGATGAGCTAATGGGAATGCACACAAACGCCTGTCATGAGGGATGGCAAGACACTCAGACTCATGGTCTAGACGTCACAACAGTTTTAAGTTGTGGCAATAAGTTGTATATACAGTCTTTTCTACATAGAAAGACCTGATGTTTAAGGAAAGCTCTAGGTTTGTAATAGGTTATAACCATGTATTTCTCAAATGGCACCAGGCACACACAGACATTCAAAAACTCAGCTGTGTCAGACTGTCACACCTCCCATTACATGCAACTGGGCAGTCTCTGTGTTGAACTCTGTCTTTCAAAATACAACTAGCAACCATTTGTGATTTAAAAGAAAACTAAGCCTTACAAACTTTCTGAATCTGGCATACTTAACAGGAAAACCTGGAACTTTCCCACAAGGCTGAGGATCAGGGAAGAGATGCCCTTCCGTGCCTTTCAGCATCATGTCAGAAGTTCTCACCAACGCACTATGGTAAGAAAGGGAAATAAAAGGGACACAGGCAGCAGACAGACAGTAAAGCTCTGTCCATGAATGCTATGATCTGCAACACAGAACAGCAGGAGGGAAACCACTAAACTAGGAAGCAACTGCAGGAGTGCAGAGAAGCTACTAGAGAATGTCACTGCCTAGGCTGGAGAGATGGCTGCGCAGTTAAGAGCACTGAGTGTTCTTCCAGAGGTCCTGAGTTCAATTCCCAGCAACCACGTGGTGGCTCACCACCATCTGTAAAGGAATCTGATGCCCTCTTCTGGTGTGTCTGAAGAAAGCAATGGTGTACTCATATGTAAAATAAACAAATCTTTAAAAAAATAAAATAAAATAAAATAAAATGAAAAGAATGTCGCTGTCTCCTGAGGGAGGAAGGAGCAAATAGAATATGAAATTTAAAAACTGTCATGTCATTTACAATACCACTCCAAAAATGAGGGCCTTTAACAGAAATGTAAAACATGTATAAGATCTATTTGGAGAAACTACAAAACTCTGACAAAATCAATAAAGAACTAAATAACTGGACAGATACTCTGTCTTCATGGTAGGAACGCTCAACATTGTAGAGATGCCGCTCGCTCCCAGTAAGACTTACACAGTCCGTGTACTCTTGACATCCCAGCAAGTTACCCTGTGGGTGTCAACAAACTGAGTGCCTTAAGTTTATATGAAGTTACAGTTTATATACATCGTCATCTCATGAGCATGTAAGAGTCAAGCCGTGAAACAAGGGAACTAAGCTCAGAGAGTAGGAAGTGGAATCATGGGAAATTCTTTATTTCTCTCTCACTTTTGCTGTAAACCTCTTTTGTTGTACTCTTCCAATTAGAAATATCAATTAGATTATAAAATAATACTGATTGGGTACAATTATTTGACTCCTTATTACAAACACTGCTGAGCCAATGGATCACAAGTTTACAAAGGGGATGCCATAAAAAACACTCCCAGGTGGACACTCCAGAGTATGGGGAGGCGTCACAGTAAATACAGCTCATAGTTTGGAAGCGGAAGCACATTTTGCACAGATCCGAGATTCCATTCCACCTTCTGGTCTAAGTCCCTCTCCTGAAGTGGTGATGGCAGGCATGGGAAAAGATAAAGAGGCACAGCTGTGATCATGACCTGCCCTGCAATGACCAGAGACTGGAAGGAAGTGTTTGTCCTAGAGCAAAGCCAGGGGTTGTCCTGAGAGCCATGTGGGCTTTGCCAACATATGTACCAACCATTCCTACAAGGAAGGTTTCCAAACCCACTGGGAACCCTCCCCCACATCCCGGTGAGATCATCAAGTCAGTGGAGACACCGCTCTTTTCAAACACCGCACAGGAGCTGACAGGTTTCACCTTCCTAAACTGGCCAAGGACCACCAATGGCTGCGCAATACCACTGTGCTAACCAAAAGCAGTATGAATAAACAAACAGTTTAAAAAATAACAACTGATTTCTAACTATATATAGGTCATTGAACTGTATAGACTTTAGATCTGCTTAATTTCAGTGTATGATGTCTTTTTATAATAAAGCTTATTTTAAAATTAAAAATTCCTTAGACAATTGGCAGAAAAAAGTAAAATAACAATGAACTACACCCCCAATTCTAGTTGTGCTTCTATACAGCAGACTCTTCAATTGGGCACACCTTTATCTTTTCCAACCCTAGAAACCCTCCATTATCACCAAATTCACAATATTTTCTGTGTAAAAGAAAAAAATTAACCAATTGAATAAAACACATAAATAAAATAATGCTGGCCTGCCTGGCCTGCACCAAACCCGGGGCACACCGCAGCAGCATGTAACTGGAGCATGGGGGGCATTCTGTAGCCCCAGCACTCAGAAAGCAAAGGCAGGAAGATCAGAAGTTCAAAGTCACCGCTGGCTACAGGGCAAGTTTAAGGACAGCTTGAGCTATGTGAGACTTGAGTCATAAATAAAATAAAATATATAACATTATAAAAGCAGAATAAAATGTTACACAAACCATTACTCTGTCATTATGGGTCTACTGAACCCGGGAAAAGGTAGAGTTGGCCACGGAAGTCAGAGATGGCAGCTCAAATCAAAGGGAATCTTGGGAGGTTTGTCCCACCCTCCTGTCTTAGTTTCTTCCCTTTGTCTCTTAGGATAAATTAGTTCTTAACTTACATCAGGAAAAACTCATCCTGAAACTGTATTCATTCGACCTAGGGCTCTGTACACAAGGCAGGTAACCTGCTCCTTGATGCAGAGCCTTCAATATTGACTCCTTAGACACAAACACAAAAATCAATTGTGCAATATGCTCAAGCAGTTTACCTGTATAAGACTTTCTTCCCTATTTTATACATTATACAGACTGAGTGTCCAGGGAAACACTTCACTTTTGGGAAATTTGAAAACACATACAGTTATGTTAGGGAGGACACTCAAGATTAAATATGAAATTTACTTAATGTTATTATTATCTTAGTTAGGGTTACTATTGCTGTGTTGAAATACCATGACCAAAAGCAAGTTGAGGAGGAAAGGGTTTATTTGGCTTACACTTCCATATCACTGTTCATCATCAAAGGAAGTCAGGACAGGACTCAAGCAGGGAGGAACCTGGAGGCAGGAGCTGGTGCAGAGGCCACAGAGGGGTGCTGCTTACTGGCTTGCTCCTCATGGCTTGCTTATAGAAACCAGGACCACCAGGCAAGGGGTAACACAATGGGCTGGGCCCTCCTACATCAATCACTAATTTTAAAATGCCCTACAAGCCTGACTAGAGACCATCTTATGGAAGCATTTTCTCAACTGAGGCTCCCCCTTCTCAAGTGACTCTAGCTTATTGTGTCAAGTTGACATGAAAACTAGCCAGGAAATGTATATATATAATACACTTACTCCAAAGATTTTTCTTATATAATACTGATTACTGTCTGTAAGAGTTCTTCTAGTGTGCAAATTTCTATGGTCAGCCATTAGAATACTGGATTCAAGATATCCAACTTCTATTCTCAAAGGAACCATTTCTCAATACTCCTTACTGAGAGCTGGAAACTCAGACACCTACAAAAGGTCAAGCTCCCGGGTCAAGCTCAGGTTCTGGCCAGTGCCAGTATACCCATTGTATTCCTCTCAGTGGGCATTTATTCTATATATATATATATATATATATATATATATATATATATATATATATTACACTATGAGGTCTGAGAAGGTACTAGTGGATCCTACGAGAAAGGTATCCAAAAACAGGGTTGGAGACACACTCATGATTAAAATAAAAATCAGGGGGTTTTGGGGGGAGGAGAGGTGGAGTGAAGGCTCAGTTACAATTTTATACCTACCATTACCAAAAAAATTTCTACCTTGAGGACCACAAAATATCCAACTTCACTCAGCTGACAGTTGCTCACTAGGAATCTCCTGACCTGTTCCTGAAGGGCCGTTATGGTAGCGTCCAAATTCTTCTGTAAGGATGACACCTGCTCTTCATACTTCCGTGTGAGGCTGGCAACGATGCTCTCATGCTGCTCTCTGGCTCGCTGAAGTGACTCAGAATGATGGAGCTCCACCAGTTGCTGTTTCAAGCTTTCCAGGGTGATCTCAGTTGTTCTGAGCTTCTTGGTGAGCTAGCAAACACACAGGGTACCACGCTGATAGCATCTTATCTATGCTCCTTGACCCTCCCTCCCCCAGTTGCTATTCTCAAGCCCACAGTTGCTGGGAACAGTTACTCACTGAGAAGCTAAGCTGCACAATCCATACTGAGGGAGAATGAAGATTCTGAAGAGCAAGGTGGCGCCGGAGCAATATTGGCCCTGACATTGTTTGCATCGTTCTATGAGCAAAGTGAAGGCAACCCAACTGCAGGGTCACAGAAAAATGTGCTGCTCCTCCAAAGACTGCAAACCTCCAAATGGTCACTTACTACAGGGTCACAGAAAAATGTGCTGCTCCTCCAAAGACTGCAAACCTCCAAATGGTCGCTTACTAAATAACGTTTCCTGGTTTTCTTCTTTGAAACAGGACACCAGTGTCTGCCAAGGCTGGCTTCAAATTCCCAGGCTCAAGTGATCATCTCACCTCATCCTCTGAGGAGCTAAGGAACCAGGCTCAAGTGATCATCTCACCTCATCCTCTGAGGAGCTAAGGACCCGGGCTCAAGCGATCATCTCACCTCATCCTCTGAGGAGCTAAGGACCCAGGCTCAAGCGATCATCTCACCTCATCCTCTGAGGAGCTAAGGAGTACAGGCTCAAGTGATCATCTCACCTCATCCTCTGAGGAGCTAAGGATCCAGGCTCAAGTGATCATCTCACCTCATCCTCTGAGGAGCTAAGGACCAGGCTCAAGTGATCATCTCACCTCATCCTCTGAGGAGCTAAGGAGTACAGGCTCATGCCACTACACCCCGGCACTAAGAGCTCTGAAAACATTGCTGGTACTGTGGGTGATTACCCACGGATGGCTTCCTGATGCCCCAAATTGGCAATTATGTAAGCTTTACAGCAAGAGAAAATTAAAGTTGCAGATGGGATTAAATCTGCTAATTATATAACCTAAAATAAAGAGACTTTGAAGGGAACTACTTGGCTCAAGATCTTTATGCTCTCAGAATAATAACTGACATCATACTCTTGAGCAGGGAACTGCCTTCTAAGACCTGCATGGCACACGTATACAATGGTAGAGCCCAGTGCCTTCGCAATCAGAATTTCAATCAGATTTTTGTTTTATAAAACATACATTGATGTACAAAAATCTAAAGAAAAAATGAGGGGGAAATTAACAGAGTTTTGAATAGGGACAACCCTAGTCTGCCAATTTAAAATACACCATAAATACATCATGACAAATTTCACATAGGAACAGAAAAATACATAAGAATACATATATACAGGGTAAGCTAATTTTAAGCAACACGCAGCACATACTGGCTGCCAACTATTAGCCAAAGACTGGCCTGGATGGCAGAGCTACAAGCATGAGACTCGCCCAATGGCACCTTCTAGGAACTCTGTTACCAGAGTGTTGGCAGTAAAGCGCGGGAAGCGGAGCTAGTTAGTCAGATGGCAGTGGCTGTGGAACAGGCACTCCCAAGGAGAGGCAATACAAAACTGAGACAGGGGGAAGAGATGACCTTGGACGGAAGGTCTCCTTGTCCCACAATAAACCACATCCTGCAAAGCCTTTAAGTAAGAGAATAACAAAATTAGCACCATATTCTGGAAGGATTATTTGAATAGCAATAAGAGAATTTGCAGAAAGGGTACAACTAGAGTAGTTGAGATTTTAGAGAGCATAAAACCCAGAAAGGATGGAGATGCCAGAAATGCAGGCGCCAACAGGGAAGGGCTGCCATCTCTTCCTGGCACCCAGTTGACCCCAGGTGAGGGGTAGGACATCTGTGATAGAGCTCTTCTCAATTTGGCCTTATACAAACTAAATTTAATTCTTTATTTAATTATTTAATCTGTGAATGTTTTGCCCTATGTTCCACATGTGCCTGGTGCCCACAAAGACTAGAAGAGGGCATGGGATCCACTAGGATTGAAGTTACAGGCTGTTACCAGTTGCCATGTGGGTGCTGAGAATTGAACCCTGGTCCTCTGAAGAGCAGTCTGTGCTAACCACTGAGCCCCAGCTCCAGCCCCAAATGGAAGTTCTGATGGCTGAAGCTAAAGCTTACCTTCTCTTCACTGACTCTGAAGGCTTCGATCTGCATCTCCAGTGCTTTAATCTGGGCTTCAAGCTGCATCTCCCTCTCCTTTCCATTCTGAAAGAGCTGCTGGGACTCCCGAAGGCTGATGGCCAAGCCATCCTTTTCATCTGGAGCGTGAAAGATATTACATAAATGCTGTCCCCGCTGTGAGACAATAATTGTCACAATCTCTATGAGATCTATATCTGAATGAAATTCAATTCAGACAAATGAGTTTTAGCTGCTTTCGAAAAAAAGAAAAACTAAAAAAGTTATTTAAAAAGTATTTGATGCCAAAAATAACTTAAAGAACCAGAGGCACAGCCTGTAAATCCTTATTGTAACCTTCGTGGCAAAGGATCCCCAATACCGCTGCATCTGTTGACTTAAGGAGCACCACAGATACAAGCTCATGTCAACCAAAAAGGTGTCCTAGAGCAGGTCATAGCTGTACATACCAGTAATCCCAGTACTCAGGGGTTGAGGCAAGATCACTGGGCCACACAGTAAGACCCTTACTCCCAAAACAAGGTACCTACGACTAATCATCCCGTCATAAGTTGTAAGGAACTCTTGAATCCCCAGTCCTTGGTACTTCTCAAATACGTCACCTATTCATCTCTCCCAAAAGATCTTGTGAACATTACAAAAAGAGCTGTTGCTTCACTATCAATTCAATTTGAAATGAGCTGTCACAAAATTATTCTACAAATGGACACTCAACACTGATGAAAGCGACAGCACAGAAGAATGAGCAGCCGGGACCTGATATACTTCCTCCATATGGTTACATAGAAATGGCCATGAGGGCCCCAACTTCTGCTGCATTACAAATGAAACTTGTCACCTATGAGTGGACTCCTTTATGAAGGTAATGACAACACCCACAGCTGTTAGTGCGGAGGGCCGTCCACACAGTGGGCAGTGCCCACTAGCTCACTGAGTCTAACACCTGGGAAGAAGAAGGAAATAGAAGAAAAGGAGAAAAGAAAAATGTCTCCAAACACCAGGCACAGAAGTCCTGGGCTTGGGATCTGTTCTGACCCATGTGAGCTCTCTGCCTGGGTCTGGAAATGAAAAGCCCAGGAAGCTAAAACAGAATAAAGCAAGTTTCAGACACCAGCTGCCCGGCTGTGTCACCTCACCTTGGACTATTAGCAGCTGGTGGTTCAGATACCGAACCTGGCGTTCGCTGTCCTTCAGCTTTTCAACCAAGCTGTCCAGTTGCCTCTCCTTTGCTTTGTTAAGAACCTGGAGTTGAATAATATGCATATTTTCTGCAGAGTCTGCTTTGGAATTAGAGACAATTTATTAGATGAAAACATACTAATATCTGTGATCAGCTAGGGTAGTGTATTTCAAGCTTTTTAAACAACTTGGTAGAATATCTTGAAACCAATTCAGTGGATTGTGACTAGCATCCTTTTGAATATGAAGACAGGTTATCTAGAATATATCAGAACATTGTGTAGTGAGGATTTGTGAAGCTTTGGTTCCATTTACGTAGAGGACATACTACATGCTTTACTATGGGTCACCGCCAGGATAGGCGGAATGTCTCCGGGTTAAAGTCCGACTCACTATGTAAATGTGGACAACTAACACACAGCTGCAACGGAGCAATGCGCCATCGCCACAAGCGCGGAACCCGCTCTCACATTACCTGAAAGGGACACTGCCTGACATCCCTGCCAAAGGGTCTCTTTAGCAGAAGGAAAATACAGTCTCTTATGTTTATATTGGCACAAAATGGCCAATATAGTAATAAAATAGTAATTAACCATATTAATTAACCAATAAAGAGAGGAACGATCTCTGACGCCTTCTTCAGAAACAAAGCCATTGTAAGAAAACACTTAGATCAGAGGAGAAAGCCAAATGACAGGTATCAGAAGACTAACACTTCAACTCCATAATGACACTCTTCATTTGGCTAATGCTTCTGTAAGCTTACATCAATAAATACATATAGAAAAATTTAGATACTTATTAACAAAGCAATTTGTACTCTTTTCTAAATTTAAAAACCAAAATGTAAGGCCAGGCATGGCGGTTCATGCCTTTAATCCCAGCTCTCAGGTAGAAGGTAGGTGCCTGAGAGGTCATCATGGTCTACATGGCAAGTTCCAAACCAAGGCTTTATACTAAGACCTGGTCTTTAAAAAGGAAAAAGGAAAAAAATCTGAACATTAAAAGCATCGCTCTGCCTTACAGAAGGGGGTATAAATAAACTGTCTCAAAGCTTCATCATGCAAAATTCACTCCTTTTTTTTTTTAATTTTAAACTTTATTATTTAAAAAAAAAAAATTACACTAGAAAAAGTCATATACTAAAACTGACCAGTCCCAAGTCTTTACACTTCAATAGACTTCTAAACAGTTAGTAGTCATTCAAAACCGAAGCTGTAGAGCATTAGATTTTACAGTTTACTATCAAATACTGCGTGTACTTATCCAGCACCAGAAACAGAGAGTCGGAGCCTGGAACAGACAAATGATGAGGTCATGCCTCCCTTTGGAGCTCAGACTCATTGCCTAGCCCATCTTTCCTCTTCTTGGTGTTTCTTCATGTTTACATATCTGTTTACATATATCCTATATTGCACATAGGCCATATATTACGCTTATGCCTGAGTTCCCATATGAAGGAGAACATGCATGTTTTTCTTCATGAGATTGTGTGGCCCTGATTGAACTCACTCTTTAACTGCTATTGCTGGAAAATTGGGCACTACCTTCAGTTATTCATTAACTTCTAAATGTCAACTTTAAAAAGATGTATAATCAATCACCTTAGGAATAAATTAACATGGTAAAATGCATATTTTTAGGAACAGTTACAAAAGACATAAAGCATGTGACTGCAGGGACCCGAAGGAGCAGATTGGGAGTGACTGTGTGATGACTGTCACCCCACTCCACCTCGGCCACATGCTTCTTCTACTTCACTGTGCTTCAAATACAGAGACGTCTCTTCACACTGGATGCTGACGCTTCAAGGCAAAGGAGCTCTTGTACGCTACGGCTATCCAGGGTCCCAAACAAGCTTAGAGCAACACTATGTCCAGACAAAGTAGTCCAGGGCTCTCTCTGGCCTAGCCCTGGTGTCCTACAGTATTTAGGACAGCTTACCCAATCACTCTCGAGCCACACTGGTGCTTCAACACTCACAAAAATTCACCAGGAGCTTGGTGCTAAGAGCTTCTGTCTATGAAAACACTAACGCTAGTCACTGTGCAGCTTTTTTGTTTGTTTGGCTGGTTGTTTTTTCTTAAACTAACATTTCAGCTCAAAATTCTCCAGCTGCTTCAAGTGTTTTCCTTTTGGACATATTTATACACTCTACATCAAAGAAAAGGGCTGGGGTGTATGGTGGTTTGAGTAAGAATGGCCCCCTAAACTCTGAATGTTTCGTCTCCAGGGAATGGCACTAATCTAAAGAATTAGGAGGCCTTGAGGGGTATGTGTCACTGGGGGTGGACTTAGAGGTCCATGCCAAGCCCTGTGTGTGTGTGTGAGTGTGTGTGTGTGTGTGCCTCTCTTGTTCTCTGTCTCTGTCTGTCTGTCTGTCTGTCTCTGTGTCTCTGTCTCTGTCTCTGTCTCTGTCTCTGTCTCTCTCTCTCTCTCTCTCTCTGCCTACAGATCATGATGTAGCTCTCAGCTACTGCTCCAATAGCACCAAGGATACTGACATGCTCCCCACCATGGGATTACACCTCTGAAACTCTAAGCAAGGCTCAATTAAAAGCTTCCTTTTACAAAGCTGCCTTAGTCATTATGCCTTGTCATAGCAACCAAACAGTGACTACGGACACAGGGCAAGTAACACATAACTACACCTGAGAGCAGCATCGATTCTGAACAGCAAGTTTGTACACTCATCATACTAAAAAATGTAAAAGTAAAGGAAAAATTAAGAAACTCATGGATGACATATTAATTACACGTTTCAGAGTGAGAAACCTAAGCCTGGGGAGATAAGTAATTCATGCTCCAAGGTAGACAAGAAAAGCACTAAGCTCAGGGTGCACTTAGTGTACTGAAATACACAGTACAAAAGCTTTCCTCTGACATTTTGGTGTCAAATACGTTAGGGAGCACAGCACAGTGATTCACAAAGAAGCAGTTATGATTCACATCAGCTTTATGTTATCTTTATCCCACCACAAAGCTCCCTACCAACATTTTCTCGTAAGGAGCTAGGAATGAAAATGAGGGCCTTACAAACGTGACACATGCCCCTACCATAGAGCAGCAGTCACAGCTGCAACCCTTGGCTTTTTTTGAGACAAAGTACAGCATCTCAGCAGACAATTCAGGCACCTGGTTAGCCTAGAGTGTTCGGTGTACTCACGCTGACCTTGAGTGCTCCCACTGTGTACTTAGGCTGACCTTGAGTGCTCCCACTCTGTACTCAGGCTGACCTTGAGTGCTCTCACTGTGTACTCACACTGACCTTGAGTGCTCCCACTGTGTACTCAGGTTGACCTTGAGTGCTCCCACTGTATACTCAGGCTGACCTTGAGTGCTCCCACTGTGTACTCAGGCTGACCTTGAGTGCTCCCACTGTGTACTCAGG
>NC_034592.1:108898875-108908990 GCF_900095145.1 Mus pahari
TCCCACTGTGTACTCAGGCTGACCTTGAGTGCTCCCACTGTGTACTCAGGCTGACCTTGAGTGCTCCCACTATGTACTCACACTGACCTTGAGTGCTGCCACTGTATACTCAAGCTGACCCTAACTGATGTCAGATCTTCCTGACCCTCCTCCTAAGAGCTAGGACTATAGGTGAACCACCACTTTAGAGCTCAATATAATATTTTGAAATAAACACCCAAGAGCATATTAGTTTGTTCATAAATACCTTAGTATATACCTTTAAAATAGGAAACAGGGGCTTTTTGAAAGTAATTTTAAAAATATTAATTCTTGAAAGTGTATACAACTATTTACAAAATGTTCAAAATTTCCCAATTATCTTAACAAAAAAATAATATAGCTGGATGTAGTAACACGTGCCTCTAATTGGGAGGTTGGAGCAGGAGGATTGCCATGAGTGTGAGGCCAGCCTGGGCAACACAGCAAGGCCCTAGCTCAAAACAAACCAACAAGAACAGCCAAGTGAATACATAGACACAGAACACCTACTTTCATTAGCTCCTAAAAACTGTTGCTGCAAGCCTTCAAACATGTCACTTCCTATTATCTCCTGGGCTGGTGAACTGCTCTTCTGCACAGAGGAGTGGTAAGGTTTATATACAGCTTTATATGGCTCCAAAGCTTGACAGTTGGGTCCTTGAGATAAACCAAATTGCTATTAAAAGATGACAAATAAAATTAACAATTAAGATTTGGTCTTTTCTTCCAAAAAAATCTTACTAGACACTTCCCTCTACTTTCCAAATGCTAGGATTACACATGAGCACCACCACTCCTGGTTCTGTGGTACTGGGGATCGATCCCAGAGCACCATGGGTGCTAAGCAAGCACTCTACCAACTGACCTACATGCCCTGCTCAAGACCGCTCAAGACCAACTCCTCATAGACAGCTTGTGCTCAAAAACAGTACATGCTATATTAAACACTATGAATTGTTTCACAGTCCTTTAGAGCACACAGTGGAGTCAATTTCAAAAATAAAACTTAGGAATTACAATGAGATTATTGTATCACAAATGATTAAGATAATGTTACCACCTTGGGAACATAAAAGATGCACATGCTCAATAAATGAGAACATCTGATGCCATCTTATGTATAACAAATTCTATTGTTTGTCAGTGAATAACATTCTCCAGAGATAAAGAGAAAATTACCAATGGACCAATCATTAATAATAATAATAATGCAATTGAATGATACGGAACAGCGATTAGGAAAATGAGGCACTGTTTGTCATTGAGAAATTCTAATACATACTGTCTCCTGATGCCTTTTTAGAACTCCCCACAGTCAGTGCACAGTGCCCAGTCACCCCACCCACAGCTCTGACACCACACAATGCAGGGATGGGGTCTGAGGCGTTACACTTAAATTCATCATGAAACTGGTGAACCCGGAAATGAAGGAACTGTGATCTACATGAAGTTGCTGCTACAAGACACGGTATGCTTCTTGGGGAAGCAGGCCCACAGAAGCCAGAAGCAACAGTAAACGAGGAGCTACTTCCTGACAGACCCAACCTTCAGTGTTAAATAACTACTTCCAAAAAGCTTCTATTGTAAATGCTAGGCTTGGCACCGCCATTGTATTAAATTATAAACAGAAACCAGCCTAGCTGATTTAGCACGAACCTGAGTGAGTAAATTTGGAGAAACAGTTATTAAATCATTTGTGCACTGCATTCATGCACTTCCTTAAACACACAAACAACGTGCACATACATGCACACACACAAATTCTTCAAAGTCAAACTCTTACCATACCTGAAAATTGTCCCTCTGAGGATCTGAAAACGTAATGACGCTGGCTGCCTGCTTCGGACCGCCGGTGTATGGCCTAAAGTCTTCAGGAAGGCGATACAAATCTGCCTGCTCCCGTTTACCTGGAGGGCTATAGCCACTTCCGCCTTCATCCCCACCTTCTCCAGGGTGGTACCCAAGATGCTGGTCTTCGGTTTTACTTTGATTTTCTTCCCAACCATTGCCACACTGTTCTCCAAGATATAAGTTCAGTACAGTCCCATTAGTCAGCAAGAGTAAGACAAAGCCCTAAGATCTACCCAGCCACATCAGCACCGTGGTCACAGACACTTACATTCACACTGCGAGGCTTGGGCAGTATATCCCGCTCCATCCACTTCCTTCCCAGGTGCTCAGAAGGATGCAGTCTTGAGAAAAATCAATACTTTAGGTCTATCCTCTAGCATATTTGGCCAGAAATAACACAAAGAAACCCAAGATTCTTGTATTTGTATTTCCCTCAATCTTAACCCAAAAGTTTTAGAAATCAGTCTGAAGTTTAAATTTACATTATTATTAGCAGAGACTCAAGGGAAGGTTTATGAAGTGCAAGATACAAGAGGAAGTGACTGCAGGTCCTTACTCTCCCGCGATGCCGTCCACACTGCAGTCAGAATCGTGGCGCTCAGAAGAGGAGAGGTCATCGTCCAGCATGTCGTGAGGGAGGTCTGTGAGTAGCTGCTGCAACTGAGTAAGGACAGTCACATCAATATCACACAGACTAAAACACAAGACACTGCCCAAGCTGTCGTGAAGCAATGAGTGAATGGACACAAAGAGATTTCTTAATGAGTTTCTTAAACTGCACGTGCATCGTGTCAGTAACTTCACTTGAGGGCAGGGGAAAGCCAGACGCCAGGATTAATGATGAACAGCAGGCTTTACTTGTTCTACAGAGGTGTCCGGTTTGTGTGTGCACACATCACAACTGAAAAGCTTCTTTATGGAAGCCCGGCCAAGCATAAATCACGGTACTCATCCATAGTGTCAGGTTCCAGAGAGAGACCTGCCTCTCAGGATCCCGCTTCACCAGTAACCCGACCTTGGGGGAGTGACATCTGCCCAGGCGGTGGGAGCAGCAGCAGCACAGATGTCCAGGGAGCCCTTAAGCTCCGGTAAAGCACCTGAGAGCCTCTAGGGAGTGAATGATTAGAGGCAATCATCTAAGCCGGGGATGAAATGCTATGTGATACTCTGTTCTCAGAAGACGCAAAGGTATACACTGAAACAACCAAACATCTCTATGCAACTGCAGGACAGGGGTGCTGGGGACTGGGAAGATGGAGCCTCAGAACCCACACAGCCATCTTGCCAACCCCGGTTCCTCTACTGTTTAAAAGTCCAGTCTCAATCAGGTTATAAGTTTTGTTTGTTGATATTAGGTGAATTATAAATCCTTTCAAAATGACACAAGATATTAGAATTATAATCCGCTGCTGCACTGGGCTTGGGAGCTTTTTTCCAAGAAACTCACCTCTTTTTCCCTTTCATAGTCTTCTTTGTCAAATTCTTCATCTTCATTTTGTGTCTGCAGTGCTACACTGCCAAACTCCAATGACATGGTCCTCCTGGGGAGAATTGGGACTCATGAAAAAGCAGCCATATGAGAGCAATTGATGGCAAAGAAAAAATGCAAACAGTCAACAAACAGTAACCAGGGTCCCCAAGTGGCTAAAAGGTATTTTCAACAGTAAGACATCTGCAAAGAAAAACTTAAAACACTAACAAACTTGAAAGACATCAAAACCTTAAGAATAGCTCGAGTGAAGCCTCAAGTTTATGCCCAGGGCACAGTGAGGGTCCTACAGTCTGCTCCATACTCGGAATTCCACAAATACAAAGTTCATGCATCCCAAAAGGGAACTCCCCAATCCTGAGAGGAAGAGGAAGAAGAAGAGGAGGAGGAAAAGGAGGAAGAAAAGGAAGAGAGAAGAGGAGGAAGATATGTGCTACCAGTGGCCAGGGGAGAGGGTATAGGGGACTTTCGGGATAACACTTGAAATGTAAATGAAGAAAATATCTAATTAAAAAAAAAGTAAGTGCTACAAATGGCCTAGCTAACACTGTTTTTCAATCCAGGCTCATCACACCTGGGAAATGTACTTTTGTGTGTGGTCTGAGCCACAACTCATTCACCACAATTTCCAGGTGTAAAATGTCATTAAACTGTGTCACATAAGAAGTATAAGGATCCCAGCAACACAAATGCATTTTACCATAAAGCATATAATTCCCTGTTGTTGACAGTAGTGAACTACATCATAAACTTTGTAACCATTAGCCCTGTGTACATACACACACACACACACACACACACACACACACACACACACACTTTAGCAGACCCAAGACACCTGTGACTGCATGGTTGTAGTCCCATTTGTACACTAAGAAACCAATTATGAAACAACACCACTATTAAAATACTGACTGTTTTATAGCTGTTAAAATGTGAATAGAAGATGTGCTCTTAATCAGACATGGCATGAAACCCATGCACACTCACTGGGGAAATGGAAGCTTTGTCTCTCCTCGATGCCTACTGGAATTATCATGTACAGATCATCAGACAAAGATGAGAATATGACAACCTAAGACCCCTGTAAGGTGAGGAGAAAACATTTCTCTCATATCTTGGGGTTTAGTTCATAGCTCCAGACAGACATCAGACCTACAGAGTCTCAGATGATGGAAACCCAGATACACTTTAACCTATGACCCTAAAGATGTGGGACAAAGCCGAGCCAAAGGCACCATCCTCCAGAAGACACAAAGATCCTTCCGGGGACTGGAGAGTTGGCTCAGTGGTCAAGAGCGCTTGTCTCTTCAACAGAGGGCCAGATTCAATTCTCAGTATCATGGCAGCTCACAATGTCCATAACTTCAGTTCCAGGAGACCGGAGCCCATTTCTGTCCTCCATAGGCACCAGGCACACAAGTGATGCACAGATAAACTTACAGGTAAAAGACTCAGGCATACAAAGTAAAAATAAATTTTTTAAACTGTTTCAGGCAAAAGACATCATTAATCAAATAGTATATATCAGGGAACGCATTTACAAAGTCAAGAGATGCAATTACAAAACTGTAAAACCACTTACAAATCACTTATAAAAAAGTATCTGTAAACATTTTTTTCCAAGAAAATGACAACTTCAGATGAGAAAATAGTATAAAAATCCATTTTAGGAAGAAATATAAATGTCCATTGAATATTATTAGAGTCTGAGTTCATGAGGCTCAGGAGATGGCTCAGTGCAACTGGCCATGCAAGTGTGAAGACCTGAGTTCAAATCTTCAGAACCTACATTAAGGCCAAAGAAAGAGCCCAGGCATCTGTAAGGAAAGCTTCTACAGGAGAGGGGAGGCCCAGGTGAGAGGCTGTCTGGAACATCATGGGCCAGCTAGCATGCCCTAAACTGGAACAGCAACAGATACCTGTAACAGGGTAGAGCCCAAGGACTGACACCAGAAGTTGCCCTCTGACTTCTTCAATATGGTATGACACCTGTATACCCAGATTCACACATACAAATATCCATGCACAAACATACAGATACACACACACACACACACACACACAAAGGTTAAGTCCATGAAGAATTCGGGAAGTGTACTCTAAGTAGCAAAGTGCTACCTTCAACTACTACATTGAAAATGGTCACAACACTATGTTTTTTGTGGTTTAATAAATTGCTGGTGAGATATGTGCTGACAGATCATCAAGAAAATTTGCCATAGTAAAACTGTATCTTGGTTGATATAATAGCAAAATTATACCATTAGTGGGAACAGTGGCCTACTCCTATGCTTGACCAGAGAGCTGACAACTTAAAACATAAACCAAGGGGATACACATGGGCAGAGTGCTTCCTAAAACACAGCTCTCTGGTTAACAGTCTCATTCATTATCTTTCCTAACCCCACTACAAGAATATAAAAAGCACATCTGTCTTCTCTTATTACCTCTGACCCAGCTTGTCAATACTTGTCAGCATTGTCTCTGGTAGTTTCTGATCATCTCCTTCCACCCCCTCACATAAAGGGAAAAATATTTACTTGTTTTGTGAGCAAACTTAAGTGTATATTTTCCTTTCCAAAAAATATCATCATCATTATCAATTATGAGTGAATATATCCATTTGGGTCACAGGCCTTAGGATTCCCCTGGAGCTGGAGTCACACATAGTTGTATACAATTTGGGTGCAAGAAATGAACTCACATCCTCTTGCAAGAGCAGTGACAAGCTCTTAACCGCTGAAACTATTATCTACTCCCACCGCAGTAGATAGGATCTTTTAGACAGATCTCTTTTATTTGTTTACATTCCAAATTGTTTGTTTGTTTGTTTGTTCACATCCCAAAGAATGTAATACGGCTGTAAGCAATTAAGAACTGAAGATCCTCAGCTCTGGCAGCTGTGCAATCATAACTGCTTCCGTTTTCTTTAGTAATGAAACGGTAAAAAACAGCGTAGGTGTGGGAAACCTTGCAACTCCTGGATAAGGACTCCGCCCTCCTCTAGATGCCTGCTCCGTCCAAAGTAAATTCTGGCCGCTTCCAGAGCGCATGGCTTATACCCTTTGCTTGTGGCTTCAAACTTCAGCCATTATTTACATGCAAACAATCAAGAATTTTGAAGCTACGAAGTGAGATGCAGCTTAAATCACTCTGAAAAATTCATGACTGCAAGATGGACTAAATGTAAGTGCCCTGGGAGTTAGAAAACTGCACGCACCAGCTTACACACTAACTTCTCTTACAGGGTGGAAACAGCCAGAACGCAACAGTCTATTTTAGACAGTTTCCAGGTCCTGTTCCCACTACAAAGCATACGGAGGAAGAGGGCAATGACAATCTCTTGAGCTCGGTAGTACCGATAGCAGCATGGAAAACCAAGGTGAGCAGAAGACAGTAACCCCAAAATACAGGAAGCCCCCTCGACTGGGAATACTCACGCAGCGCCCTTACCAAAGAAGTGGGCCCGGGTCCAAGAACCACGGGCGCGCACAGGTTTGCCGGTGGGACGCCCAGGCTGAAGACCGAGCAGGGAGCCAGCACGCACCGCCCCGGTGTAGGAGACTCGAAGACGGGTCCCGATCCCGCAGTCGCCGGCCCGGCTGGGAGACTGCAGTCACCTCCAGCAACCCGCTGTCCTGACTTCTAGCGGCGAGCACCTTCCCGGTACACCCTAGCCCGCGAACCCGCCACTCGACGAGCAGTCGCCTCCTCCAATCGCCGCCCCGCTGCTCGATGGACCTGCCGGCTGGGCGGAGCTACGGAGCGGAAAACCCGCCTCCCACAAGGTCGGTTGAGAAGTCGCCCGCAGTTGCAAGAGCGCGGCTGTTCGAAGAGGGCGCCAGTGGCGGCGGGAAGCTTCCCGGAGCCTCCATTGGGGAAGTCGTGAGCCAATCACAAAAGCCTCCTTGAGCGGTTGCCTAGATACGGCGGAGTGTTTGCCCTCCCAGATGTTAGGTTACTTTCCTTTTTCCCCTTACCCCTATAAGTTTCTTCCAATGGCCCATTTTGCTCTCTGAAGTGCCACTGCCAGCCCTGGTCGTTGTTAAATTTAGCATCATCTTCAGACTTGGCTGGTTAGGATTTGTGTTTCTTTACTGATAAAACTGAACGTGCTCCCAGGTGCCTCTTCCCTAAAACTCGGATGTTCTTAGATGTTAGCCTTTCGTTAAATCCCATTATATCATCGAACTTGGAGCTCGCAAAAACATTGGATAAATATCATTTTGGCTTTTCAATTTTAATGTGTGACTCTTGATTGGCTTGTTGAGGGTGGCTGGACCTGGCATGTTGGAGACTTGAGTTCTGTAACAATTGCTGTCTCTGGCTTCTTTGGTAAGAAGGTTCTAGTGAATGCCAAGAACTTGGTGGCGTGGATTCCCACATCTTTTTAAATCTTTCCCATGTGCACCGTGTGGAGTAAGATACTTGTCCAAGGCTCTTCCAAATCTGGCTGCTTGCTAAGTCTGCCACCTGCATCCTATCCTTGAATGGCGGCATTGACCATCAGCTAGGGGTCTGGTACAGAATGAGAGCTTGAGTGAGAGAAACAGAAGGAAGCCACAAGGCTGCACTACCAATAGTTCCGGGATGGCTCCTGTTTCCCCGCCTCCCACCCCATCCCTAGGCTGCTTTTCAAGTCAATTGCCCCACCTCTCACCTACTCAACCCTCGGGACACATGACATGAAGTCACTCAGTGGAACTGGATCTCCCTGCCACTGTACACAGGGTGCATACCGACCCCAAGAGAAGACAGATTTCTCCTCTATTACGATCGTTTCTGTGTGTCTGTTTCACTGGTAGAACAATATGACCGTCCTGGGGGTATTCACTTGAACATTTGTCTTCATGTTTCATGTCCCGTTCTAGATACTCAAAACAACTGTGCTAACTCATTAGTGAATAAATGAAGGAATGGGCAAATGAAGATGTTGGCCGAGAAAAGACTAATGAAAGGCCTTCCGGGAAATGGCATTTGTCAAAGGCGATCCAAGGTATAGGCTAATGAGAAAGAGCCTTGGACCTGCTTCATTACCAAACTATGTCCAGTGCACCAGGCTGAGGTCTACGATGGCATACTAAGAGAATGGTAAGGGACATAGGGGAATAATTTGCTCTTTGCTGAGATAGTGTACTTTTCCTTCCAGGATGTCTGTCCCTAGTGTACTCAGTCTGAATCAGCCATGAAGTTGTGCAGGGCCCACCTGCCTTTGTGAGTCCTGAGCCCAGCAGGTGTTAACTTTTCCTCTTTCTTCCCAGCTGTTGCTTTTGGGTGCTGGCCCAAGTCAGTTTCCTCTGGGACTCTGAGCTTCTTCACTCTTTCTCTAAAGCTCCCCCCTCCCCTGTCCCACTGCTGGTCCACCATGTGGTTGACCTGTAAACCAGCCAAACTCAAAAAGCATGGTGGCTCTTTCTCCTCCTCTGGGCAGCCCCAAGATTTACAGCTCACCTACCCTGAGGCTTTGCTTTGAAGTCTGATTGTCCTCAAGCTTGGTTTGAATCCATTCTTCAATTATTTTACTAAGGACACTGAGAACCCCAGCAGGAGACCCTGCTCTCTCTGGTATCACTCCACTGTGCCCTAGGAAGCTGACCTTCAAGACAACACCAACAAGCTCCCCTCCACCACCACCCCAACTCTGCCTTCCCGTTATCTCAATCAGTGAAGAATCCCAGTAGATCAGAGATGAGAATAGAAAAAAAGCAGGTTATTAATGACCTTAGCTAATCTTCTCTTTTGCGTCACTGAGATCAGTTGTTACCTCTGTACTGTCCACAGCTCCTCCGTGTAGTCATACAGACCTTCTCCAGGATCAGAACTGTTCCCACCCTAACCCTTTTCCTGGGCCCTAGACCACTGCACTCTGCTTGTCGTTTCTCTATACTTTGCCTATACCTTAAATCCCCTTTACTAATCTCTCCTCAAATTACCCGGTTTGAATGAGCCATCTGTTCATCCAGAGACACTGATCCATCACACACTGTAAAATTTCCAAGTCCCAAACACCACACATTGTCAGCTGTCATAAAGCAATAATCATTTATTTTTTTTTAAAGAAAGCTCATTTACAGATATTTATAGGCAAATGAACCACCATTTTTAAAATAGAGGTTGAGACTATGAGATTAAAACCGCATGCAGACATTTCTTACATCTTTTAGGGTTGCTGAGCAGTGTCTATGGCATCTGAAAGTGCAGCATCGGCCTCTCAGGCTACAACAGCACCAGTGCAGCGTCGACTGCCCATGCGTGCGGCTTACACCATCAGTGCCCCCTGCATCTGGAACTCCACTGGCCACCCAGTCTGCCATCCTCAGCTGGAAGGAGGTAGGCCTGCCCTGTCTCTGCTGCAGGCTGCCCACAAGTCCCTATCACTACGCTGATCCCTTTTATGAAGAAAAATGATTGAGACCTAAGATATATGGAGGAAAATCAATGAAATCTACATGACTTTCTAGCTGTGGACAGGAAACAAACCTACCTAAGAAGCCAGTGGCGACAGAAATAAAATGGTGAGTTGCTATGTAAAAATGCCAGGCTTCAGTGTACTTGATTTCTGATGATTTCTACCCATAGGAGCAATCCCATACTATACTTAAAACTTACCAAATAATCATAATCACAAAGGTTAAGTTGTCTCTACTTAGCCAAAATGAAGTGGTGTTGAGATAACTATCCAGAAAGCTCAGGATCTCTCTCTCTCTCTCTCTCTCTCTCTCTCTCTCTCTCTCTCTCTCTCTCTCTCTCT
>NC_034592.1:108909095-108912969 GCF_900095145.1 Mus pahari
CTCCCAAGTGCTGGAATTAAAGGCGTGCGCCACCACTGCCTGGCCGACTGTATCTTTATATGCACAGGCAAGTAAGGACTGACTGAAGCATTTCTGCTATCACTAAAAACAACCAGATCCACATACCAACATTACCTGCTTTATGCTGAAACACTTGGGGTCAGACTATGTGAGTGTAATTTGGCTAAACCCTTTATCTGTAGAGTATAGACACAGAATAAAGGGAAAATCCTAAATATTTACCCTCAACTGCACAGTCTGCTTATCAGTGTTAACTTCTAACAAAGAAAAAAACTATCATGTTAGGATAGCAACGGCCCTCAGAGTGCACCTCAAGCTCCCTCATCTTATGGACAAGAAAACTGGAATCCAGACAGGTTTAGAGACCTGCCATGACTCAGCCTTGGGCTTCTCTGAGAATTCTTAATCTCACCACTGGTTGAACCATTGTCCAGTGTGTAGCAGACCTTTCCCAGCCCTTCTGCATTTTGTCTGATCACACATAGAGAGGGTGACAGGACACATACCGAGGTGACACCAGGGCACAGTGGCAGCCAATCACAAGATTTTTGTATACTTTAAATTACCTTATGTATTCTCAATGGCACCAGTATGGGCTGAGCATGAAGAACACTGGCTTTGTTTGCTGTCTTTTATAACCATATACTCTAAATCAGAACTAACCAAGAGATTTGGCTTCTTGAATGTGTCCCATGCTGCCCACGAACCGTTCAGATAGCAAAGACTGAGGAACACTGGCCAGTGAATTTGAGCCCCAACCTTTCAATCAGCAAATGAGACAGGATTAGGAAACCATCAGCGGTGTTTGCTTTCATTCCAGAAATACAGACATAGTCTGAATTTGATGTCAGTGTCATTGTTAACATGGCAGCAAAAAGTGCTACTAAACAAAATGTAATAAAGTCAACAGTATTAGTCAAAATACTTCTTCTTGCTGTTTTTAGCAAGGAAGAACTTTTTTGGCAACTGGTTCTGTAGCTATAGAGCGTGAAGACACTTGGAACTAATCTCCCCAGAGGAAAATGTCTCCGGATTATCAAGGTAAAGGCACGTACCACTGCCTGAGCAGTTCAAGTTGTCTTTAGCATATGAAATTGTAGTTGTGCTTTTAGCTTTTCATCAATGCAATGTGACCTTTAAAAAGTGACCTCCGTGCAGATGAGTATCGCATTTTCAAATGGACCAAAATTATTATTCTCTGATTTTCACATTAAGAAGATAGTTTGTTACTTCTATGTTTTATAAAAGACCTGGTCCATGGTGGTCTAAGAAAGACATGTTTCACAGTTTGTGTTCTACTTTATGTGAAGAAAAGGGTTGAGCGGTCACTGTCCCTGGCACCAAAGCAATATGCTTCTGATAGCGCTGACACAGTTCAGGGACTCATCATTTCTTGGAGGGCAAAAGTCCTGTGTTGTTATATTTTCTTATTGGTTGTTTAAGGCGTACTTCACTTCCAGAAGAGATGATTGGCAAGTTATTATCCATATGGTATTTGATAAGGTGGCCAACATTATCAAACACATGGTCCTTGGTCCTCACCTGGAAAAGGAACATACAGATATTTAAGTTGAATAATAGCAGTTCTGAGCCGGGCAGTGGTGGCGCACGCCTTTAATCCCAGCATTTGGGAGGCAGAGGCAGGTGGACTTCTGAGTTTGAGGCCAGCCTGGTCTACAGAGTGAGTTCCAGGACAGCCAGGGCTACACAGAGAAACTCTGCCTTGAAAAACAAAACAACAAAAACAAACAAACAAGCAAAAAAATAGCAGTTCTGAAAGATGTAAGCAATAGCGGGGGAGTGTTCCTAAAGAAGTTATTTTGCTGAGTGAAGGACAGGTGCTTTTCAGTTCTATCTTCCTTACACCAGTTTATCTTTGCCCATTCCCCTTTGCAGGAGCAGTCTTACAAGTTCAGACAATGGCAAGCACTTGTCATTCAATCCAGATCTGCAGCCAGCCTCTCTATAGTGCTGCACTTGATGGATTCTGTCACTTCAATGCTTCTATAAATATCTAGCTGATGTGTGTTCAGGCACAGTCCCAGATTACAACTATCTTCCATAGAGTGGAGTGCTTTTATGTTAGCCCATCTCTGCTCAAAGCAGAGCCCTCAGAGAAGTCCTGCTTCTCCTTAGAACCTCAACATAAATCCTGTCTCCTCCAAGACCCTCCTAAGAGGCATTGGGAGTCATCTTCCTGCAAGCTTCTTTAACAATAGCTGGTTCATAAATACCTGTTTCACCACAGTACTCACTGCTTGCCTGCTGGAGGTAATGGATTTGTACAATCTCCTCCTAGCATTATCATGCATCTGCCCCGCATGCTTCACTGTTTCCATGGGCTCCTGTGTAGACAGTGCAACCTGCCAGGAGAGTGAAGGCCTACAACTAGGAACACACCTACTTAATAATTCTGCCACCTTCCTGCATGGGAGTCGAAGCTCTGTCTGCATATTGGTTTGACCATATTGGAATAACTGGTAGAATTTGAATATGGACTATAAATCAGATGATAAGATCTATAATTGAATTTCCTGATTTTGATTATTATGCTAGAGCTATGAGAGAGTGTGTCCTTAATTTTGTAAGCACACAAGACAAGGAAGAGGAGACAGCAGCTTTAGTGTTTTCCCTAAGGTCTTCGAACCTTAATGAAGTTTCTCTCTCTTCCTGCTCCAGTGAAGCTAACCAATCCTGCTGTGTTCTTAATCCCAGCTTATCTATCTTCTCCCTCCATGTTTCTCCAGCCAACACTCTGGTCCAGGATTTGGCAGTTCCTACCCTGGGGCACACAGTTATTGTCTCTGCCTGCCCCATTCCCTCCACTGTGCCCTCCAGTCAATCCTGCAGATAGCTGTCTGGATAACCCTTCTAGTATGAAGACCAAAACCAGCCACTTTGGACAGATGCACCAGATGTCATTATATCAGAAGCTTTAAAGTGTTCTAAGTTGAAACTGAAGAGCATGCACAGAAAACTCCTTTTGGTGGCTTGGCAAAATAAGCCCAGCCCTCCTGGGCCCCGCCTCTGCATGGCAGCAGTTGGGTAGAGCTGAGTAGTGACTGTTTTGCAGTTCAGCAGAGTCAGCCACACCCTCTGTTCACTCCATTACTTACACACTTCCGATTCTTTATATACTGGTCAGGCCCTGCAAACATTTGCCTTTGCAGCCCCATCCATGAAAGCTTTTAAGAGCCCTGTGACTTTTTAAAAAAGCCATTATGTGAGACTTGAAGTGTGTAGTCCAATACTGTCAACTCAAACTTTGTCCAGTTGAAACTCTGCTACTTTCAGAACCATGACTCCCCATTCCCCAGACCTTGACAGCCATCATTACACTTTATGTTTTGGGAGTCTAACTTTTTAAGATACCTCATCTAAATGAGATCAAGTGATTTGTCCAGACACTGGCTGGGTTTCGCTTAACAAAACGCCCCCAACATCCTCAAGAACATGACAGTATGTGGCACGCTGTCCTTCACGTGGCTGGACAGTACTCCTTGATATGTAGGTAGTATATCTTCTTTCTCCTCTCATCCATGAACTCAGAAATTATTTCCAGTTCTTGGCCATTGGAATATCGTTGCTATGAGCACGAGTGGAACTCTACTAAGGATGGTGGTTCCCATTCTTTTTTAGACTACTGCCTAGAAGTGAGACTGCTACTTTGCAAACTATTTTCTGATTTTGGATAATCACCAGCTTAAGAGACTCAAGGTGAAAGCTCTCAGCAGCTTTGACTCGAATTTCTTGTTGTTTAGAAATGCTGAGCACCCTCTCACGGGGCGGCTACTCTCATCTCTTGCCTTCTCTTCTCTCCTCTCCTCTCCTCTCCTCTCCTCCCCTCCCCTCC
>NC_034592.1:108913305-108914660 GCF_900095145.1 Mus pahari
AATGTCTAACCCTGGAGGGAATGTTTTGTTTGCTCTGTTTTTGTGAATTACAGGGTTTCCTTCTGTGGTTTGAATGTTAACTCTATAAACTCATAGTTTGCAAATGTTGACCTCCTTCTCTGGGCTGAGAATAAACCTTACAGTGCAAAAGCATCTAGTTTAACACAGAGCCACTTCTCTGTGTTTGCTTTTTGAAGCTTGTATTCTGGCAGTCTTACCTAACGGTTTATAAGTCCGTTGTTATGGAAGCACTGCCCTGTGTGTTCTCCTGGGTCTTTGACCCATTTGAGGTAATTTCCTTACTGGTTCAAGGATACAGTTTCCTCCTTCTGCACGGGTGTTTTAGTTTCCAGTCTGCGTTTGGACAGCATCCTTTCCCCAGGAAAGATGAATGAGTGATCTTCCAGATGATCACTTGACAGGCCATGTAACTTCATCCCTGGGTTCTTTACACTGTCCCGTTGGTCTGAATGTCTAACTCTATGTCAACACTACTATTTTGATAAATGTAACTCTGTAACAAAACTTTGGGTCTTCAGCTTTACTATTCTTCCAGAACAGAGTGTTTTGGTTATTCAGACTTCTTTGTATCAGTTGATCAAATATTAGGATTTTCTGTGTCTATAAAATGCCATCAGGATTAAAAATGCAATTAAAAGTAATTTAAAATTATTTTAATTATTAAAATAATTAAAACAATTAATATTATTAACAAAATAATAGAATAATTATTATATTATTAATAAAATAATACAAAATAATTTAGAATTATTTAAATTATTTAAATGTATTATTAGAATATACAAATATAATTCTCTTTTAAAAATTGCAGTTGAGTATGTGGCTTGCTTTGGTGGTGTGGACACTTGAGTAATGCTCAGTCTTTGAACACACGAAGGAGATGTCTTCCCTTTCATTTTGTCTCCTTAGTTCCTTTCAGGGATGTTTTATAGTTTGTGCTGCAGAAGCATTACTTCTTCTTAGTTGAGTTTGGTCCTGAGCACCTTTTTACTATTGCGCCATTACATCCGTGACTGTTTTCTTCATTTCCTTTTGAATAGTTTTTGTATGTATGTAAGAGACTCAACCTATTTTTGCATTAAAAATCCATTTATTACTATTAACTTCTTCTTGTTTTCTTACTCTTTTTAAAAAGTGTTTCCATTATGAAAAGGTATGGAATTCTGTCAAAGAATGACTGATCTATGTTCATGGAGATGATCATACAGTTTTTATTCTTCTTTTCATTTGTTATGGTTAATGTTTTTTTTATTTTTATTTATTTATTTATTTTATTAGATATCTTCTTTATTTACATTTCAAATGCTATCCCGACAGTTCCCTATACCCTCCCC
>NC_034592.1:108914671-108932729 GCF_900095145.1 Mus pahari
TCTTTAAGGGATTTTTGTGTTTCCTCTTTAAGGACTTCTACTTGTTTAGCAGTATTTTCCTGTTGTTCTTTAAGGCTTTCTACCTGTTTAGCAGTGTTCTCCTGTGATTCTTTAAGGGCTTCTACCTGTTTAGCAGTGTTCTCCTATATTTCTTTAAGTGAGTTATTAATGCCCTTCTTAAAATCTTCTACTACCTTCATGAGATATGTATGTCTTTAAATCCGAGTCTTGCATTTCAGGTATGTTGGGGTATCCAGGACTGGTTGAAGTTGGAGTGCTGGGTTCTGATGATGGTGAGTGGTCTTGGTTTCTGTTAGTAAGATTCTTACGTCTGCCTTTCGCCATTTGGTAATCTCTGGAGTTAGTTGTTATAGTTGTCTCTGGTTGGAGCTTGTGCCTCCTGTGATTCTGTTAGCCTCTGTCAACAGTCCTGGGAGTCCAGCTCTCTCCTGAGTCTCCTTGGTCAGAGTACGCTCTCCTCTTGCAGGGAAGGTGCACAGAGTTCTGGCGTTCAGACCTGCCTCCTGGCTGAAGATGTAGGCCTGAAACGGGTCCTGTCCCAGAAGATGTGTCGCCTCTGCAGTTTGCACACTTACCTGCAAAGACTAGTCTCCAAGGGACCCTGGACACAATATGGCTCTCTCACCTGCTCTGGCGGACAGAGACCTCCTGGGTGGCCACCTCTCCTCTGGCAGGGAAGGTACCTGGGTGTCCGGAGCCCGAAATGGAGTCTGTCCCAGAAGCTGTGTCGCTTCTGCAGTCTACACTCTCAACTGCGCAGACAGGATCCTGGGCAACCCAGAGCAAAGATGGCTCCCACACCAGCTCAGGCAGTGAGAGCCCTCCCTGGTGGATACCTTTCCTCTGGCGGGGAAGGAGCCCGGATGTCTGGAGCCCGAAATGGGGTCTGTCCCAGAAGCTGTGTCGCTTCTGCAGTCCACACTGTGCAGACAGAAGCCTGTGCGACCCAGAGCAAAGATGGCTCCCTCACCAGCTCAGGCAGTGAGAGCCCTCCCGGTGGACACCTCTCCTCTGGCAGGGAAGGAACCCAGAAAACAGGGTCCCAGAAGCTGTGTCACTCTGCCGTCCACACTCTCACCAATGCCAACTGGAGCCTGTGCGACCCGGAGCAAAGATGGCTCCCTCACCAGCTCCTGTTATGGTTAATCTTGATTGTCAACTTGATTCCATCTGGAATCATCTAAGAGTCAAGCAGCCGGATGAGCTTGTGAAGGATTTACTTGATTAGATCATTCAAGGTGAGAAGATCTTCTCTAAATAGGGCCATGGTATTGGGACAATATGCTCCTCAAACAAGTTCAAGTGCTCCTCTCAGCATGAGCTTAGAATTCTCTTCATTTTATTATGTTTAGATTCTCCATTTCCATGGGATTCAGTCCTGGGATGTGATATGTTTTTACACACCTGTCCATTTCTTCTAGTTTATTCAATTTGTTGCCATACAATTGCATATAGAAATCTTTTATACCGGGTGGTGGTGGCACATGTCTTTAATCTCAGCAGTTGAGAGGCAGAAACAGTTGTTTTTCTGTGAGTTCAAGGCCAACCTGGTTGACAGAGCCCAGGACAACAGCCAGGACAATACAGAAAGACCTTGTCTCCAAAAAAAAATTATATAATTACATGATATCCATTTTATTACATTTTCTATTTTATTTGTATTTTAACTAAAAGTTTGTCCGCTTTCTTAACCCTTAAGAAAGCTGCAATTCTTAGTATAACACACCACAAACCATGTTCTCTCATCTACATCATTTAACTCTGCTTTGCTGTAATTTGGCTGTGATCTTATTCACCTGCCGGAGTTCACTATGGCTACAGGTTTGTCCTGCTGAACTGAACTGAGAAGGACACAAGAGAGCTACCCTCCACATGGCACTCCAGGGTGGCTTCCAATGCTAACCACAACACTAGTACTGGCTGTATGGTTCCAGAAGGTGTTGACACTTAGCCTTGACCTCTCCCAAACACTGTGGATCAAAGTATGGAGCACAATGAGAACTCAGCCATACCTTGCCTTCAGGATCCACCAAGAGAAGATGCTTGGCCTGGCCACCTTGCAGTCCGCTCAGTACAAATTGGCCGGGAGATGTTACACTCTCTCGAACCAAAAAGTCCCCATCCTTCACCAAAAGTTTCTCTGCTGCCCCTCTGCTCAGCTTGCCATGGAAGCATTCCTCATCCCACAGCTGCTGCCTAATGTGTGGCAAAGCGAGTGTGTTCCCAGGCTTGGCCGTGGCTCCTGGCTGCACAGTTTCTGGTGCTTCTGGAGTCAAAACACAAAAGAGATATCACAGAGTTATCATCATCTGTCTTCCTTCTGTGTCCAAGGTGCCGTTTAGACAACTTTGGGGACCTAATGTCCTGGCAGGCTCTAACCGAGAGGTGAATTTGAACATCATCTTTAGCTTCTGTCACTAGGAAAGGTTACCAGGCAATTTATTATCACAGGCACTTGTTGACGGCTTCAGATAATTCATGCTATTTTATTTTAAAAATTAAACAGGTCCCCAAATTGAATTTTGAGAAAAGCTAAACTACTTATAGCCACACTGTTACTGTTGTAGAGCTGAGATTTAAAACAAGGACCATTTGACTCCAAAGCTTGGGCTTTTTAATCAACTTCCATTTTCCAAATTGTCTAGCTGTACACAAAAGTCCATAGGAGGTAGCAATGCTGCCAGGAGATGTATGGCATCTCCTAGACATACCACACCTGTAGACCGGCATGTAGAAGGATTGCTGAGAGTGTTAAGTCTAGCCTGGGCTATACAACAAATTGGCAAGCCTATACAAGTCAATGAGACCTTTCCTCAAAGCAAAAGAATGAAAGGAAGAAAAGGAAGGAAGGGAGGGAGGGAAGGAGGGGAAGGAAGGAAGGAAGGAAGGAAGGAAGGAAGGAAGGAAGGAAGGAAGGAAGGAAGGAAGAAGGAAGGAAGGAAGGAAAAGAAGAAAAATGATGCAGAGGTGAAGAGCACTTGCTGCTCTTGCTGAGGACCATGGGTTCTGTTTCTGACCCATAAGTTGGCCCATAACAACCTTTAACTCCAGTTCCAAGGAATCTGGTTCACTCTTCTGGCCATCATTAGCACTACATGCAGGCAAACCCTCACAAAGTTAAAATAAATAAACCTTTTTAAAATTCACCAAAAATAGTTCACTATATTAAGTTTATGAATGAGTTTTGTTTAAAATATATTTAATGTAATTAACAAACAGAAAAAAAAGAAAGAAATGAAAAAACCACCATAGAAAGCAGCATTGTGTTTTGAAGTGCAGAGGACCTTTTGCACAGAAAGCACTCTTCATTCATTAACACAGCAGAGAACTTGCAGCCCTCCTGGAAGGTCTCCCCAGGTGATATGCACGGACTCAAACTGTGCAGCTTGTATTCCACCATGCTGTAAGGCCATCGGTGTAGGCAGCCTTCAGTACTCTATGGATAGCCCAATTCCCATGTCAATGTATTGGAGCCCTGCCCTACTTAAGAATGCGTATTTAACATACAAATGTCATATGACAGTTATAGCTAGTACCACAAACATATCTTATAAAAAAAAATCTAAAGCTAATGACTGGAAAGAATGTTCCTCCACAAATCATCATCTCTCTTCCTATTGTTGCCAGAAAAAGCCTGAGGAAACGTGTCCAGATGTTGACTAATACTTGCAGTTGGCCTTGGTGCTGCCTGTTCTTGGACACAGTAGAAGACTTCTAATGAGCAGTCCCATGTGTGTTTGTGTCAAGGACAAGCTCTGCAGGAGCGTGAGGCAAAGCATGTGGGCATGCACCACATCAGGGATAGGCTCTGCATGAGGGTGAAGCAATGCATGTAAGCAATGCATCATGAGGGTGCAGGAAGTTTAGTGTGGTATGCACTTTTGGTTTGTCCTAAAATTATGGACAGCTTTTGGACAAGGACAAAACAATAGAAAAACAGACATTATATCATCTTGAAGAGTCAACAGCTCATGGGCCAGTCTTGGGGATGCAGACAGTGTTTCTAACATAGCTTCCCAGATTCAGACAAGGACAAGACACAGTGTGCTGAGCGATTTCAACTGTTTCCTTAGCAACGAATTCTGTTAGAAGGAAAAAATGTGATAGGCTTTCCAACTCATTCTAACTTCGAAGGTTATGTATGTTAATTTGGGAAACAGAAACAAAAAGTCAACTCTGGTCTCATCACCCACTGTGGGTGCTCAATGCTGAGGCATATTACTATGTCCCCTGCTCCTCAGTGATAGCTAACAATGGAGCTTGTGTGCTCATGATAGGCCCATCTCTGAGACAGAAGATGGGCGTGCAGGGCAGGGGGATTGCTCATTTCTTAATGAGGTAGAGATGGGCAGAGAGAGAAGTAGGAGATGCTTGGTGATTCGCCAGCATGTGGACAGTACTCGCAGGAAATTATTAACATCTACAGTGCTGGGTACAGCATTAGGGTTTGGAAGGATTTAATTTCCCAATTAACCCATTCATTGTTATTTGTATTCTATGAGCAACTACGTTACTTTTGAGTTTTAGAAATGCTCTATAGAATAACATGCATGCAAATGTCAGGCAGTCCTGTAACTAAGGATACAGGAAGCTGCAAACTTTGAGATTGTCAAACTCTAAACCTCTTCCCCTCAGCACCTGATTCATGTCCTTTTGCAGGCATTGAGAGGAGGCTCAGTTCTGGCTATTTATAGGCATTGTGCTTTGGAAAATTGCTGGAGACGCTGCATCAGTTGAGAACAAACCTTCACTTCTACAGGAAACGGGGTCTCCTTTCCAACAAGCCAACAGTGTCTTCAGTTAACAAACAGCCTTACTTTGTGTGTTTTGGACTAAAGATAGGGGGTATAGCATATTTTGTTAACACTAAAATCACAGCCAATAGCGCTATAATTCATACTTGAGCTATGTTTTTATAAACCTGCCTTTTCTTGTGAGGAAACTTAAGTTTTCTTTCACTTAAAAACACTATACAGTGCTTTAGTGCCAATGCTCAAGGACTATTTTAAACAGTGAAAACACTATAAAACAGCACAACATGTGAAAGATTGGGGGCACTAAAGGCAGCACGAAAGGACATGACGTTGGCTGGTTGCTCTTCACTCTGTGAGACAACTTGACTATGTAGATCAGGCTATCCCCAAATTCTTTGTGAAGCCCAGTTAAGTCTTAAATTCCTGTGATTTCCCCCTGTTGGGACCATAGGTGCCACTACGCTTGGTTTGAATGAATGCTTAAAGCATGAACATCACCAAGAGATAGACTGCTGCCATACGTCACCCATATGTGAGGGACAACTAATTCCTGCTGAGCAAGCTACATCTCCATTGTGAAACCTGTAAACACTGAGAACTGCCAGAAGATTGAACAGTGACAGTTTACATGTATTACTGAAAGTACAAGTGCGCCTCCATAAAGTACCTGAAGAGTCGTTAGGACATTCCAACAACAACAACAACAACAACAACAAAATGTTAAGTGTAGATTAGAGGTTAAACTAGTGCCCTAAAGTCAGGCATGGCTGCCGCACAAGCCTTCAATCCCAGCGCTCAACTAGAAGCAGATGGATCTCTGAGTTTAAGGCCATCCTGGTCTACATAGTGAGACCATGGAGGAGGAGGAGGAGGAGGAGGAAGAAGAGGAGGAGGAGGAGGAGGAGGAGGAGACCAAGAGAAAAAAATATTTGTAATATAATGGAAGATTATGTGCCTGTTAAGGAAGCTACAAAGCTATATCAATTTAGTATTTGGTAATAAGTACAGTAGGTGTAGAACAAGACTGCCCAATAGAGGAAGTGTACGGAGGAGCCTGGAAATCGGAGCACATGCGTGCGTGCATGAGCTTAGTGTATCAGAGTGGTGTCAGGGGAGGGAGATGGCACTCAGTCAGCAGTGCTAGGAAGGCTGATCCACGTGAAAGTAAGCCAGGTTCACTATCTCATACAAAGTGTAAAGGGCCAAGAGGTAATAAAATCATATAACCTATAAAAGAAAATGCAGCAGAAGCCAGACAAAAAGAAAACTAATCGAAAAGATGTATGTAAGAAATGTGGTAGAGATAAAAAAAATAGAGATTAATAACATAGGAAAAGAATAAAAGCCCAAATGCTTTAGCAAAATCAATAAAATCAATAAAACTAACAAAGACACACTTGAATAATAAAAAACAGCCCAAGAGGACACATGACCAGGGATCCACGAGACAATAAAATAACAGTAAAGGACTATTCTGTACCAAGCTATAGGAGAAATCACACTGCCAAGGACTTTGCATAGCTCCTTGTTATATATTTTGGCTCCTGAAACAAATTTTAAACTCTCATATGCATATCAATGTGAAACAGGCTGAAAAGAGAGAAGCCGCCAGAGAGGCACACCCTCAGTGTCTGGCCTAGGCAAACATGCAGAGGGGATGGCAGGAGACACAGCGAAGCCCACAGACAGCAATGGACAAGAGTCAGCTGACAAAGCTGAGCCAGGGTTGAAGCAAGCGGTGTCATCAGTGGCTCAGTCTTCAGAGTCCCTGCGCATCGGCACACCCGTCACTGCTGCCCCTTTGGGAATGTGAGTCTCAGCACAGCTGCCTCTCTATTATTCTGTGCCATCAGCTAGTTTGAGTGCAGAGAGGGAGGCACTTTGGCAGGTGATAATGGCAGCCATTGGATGCTGCATGCCATACTATATAGGATCCCACTTATTTGTTAGAGAGTTAGAAGGAACACAGCAGAGACCCGGGCTCTGACAGTTGTCCTCAGGCAATGCTCGACTACCACCACCACACTACAGGCCCCCTAAGCTTTCTCTAGGCACCCAGATACAGTAACTTCCAGCTTCCCTTGTGGGGAGGGGTTCTGCAGTTGCAAGTGAATAAACAAATAATGTCTTCTAGTGAAAAGAAATGATCCTCTGCCACTTGGGGGACACCTGTTAAAGGGATGTTCATGCGCTACTCTTCCCTTTCCTCTGTTAAAGGGATGTCCGTGCGCTACTCTTCCCTTTCCTCTCACAGGTTGGGTACAGGCAAGGACCCATGCAGACAGGGAAGACAGGTGTCACGTATGACAATTCCGCCCAGTCTCAGTCCTGCACCACCAGTGTTTGAACAGTACTTAGAGATAACTAAGCCAGTCCGGCTCACGCTCCAGGGTCTGGGAGCTTTCCTGGTTATAGAAGCAGAGCTAGAGAACCCTCTCTGCCACTGTCAGTAAAAACAATAAGGCTCTCAGAACACCTCACGTTTGTCGTGTGGTGGGATGGCCCAAGGATCCCTGCTAGTCACAATGCTGGGCTTGTGTGTGACTGTCTATTTATTTGTTTTTTTTCCTGAGTGGATCAGTAGGGTTATCTGAATTAAGGAAGCAAAGTCTGGATAAAGAGGCTAAAAGGAGCTTTAAGGAAGAGGGAAACTGGAGGACAAAGCTGAAGGTCTATTTAGGGAATATGTATACGTGTGTGTGTGTGTGTGTGTGTGTGTGTGTGTGTATAAGTAGAAGAGAATGACCACTGCTCTGTCTCATCATAATATTTTCTTAAACTAACATTTTAAAAATGCATTTGGGGGCGTGTCCTGGAGAGATGGCTCAGTAGCTAAGAGCGCTGGCCGATCTTCCAGAGGACAGCAACACCCACATAGCAGCTCACAACTCTCTGTAACTCCAGCTCCAGAGTCCCCACCACCCTCACATAAATATTCATGCAGGCAAAACACCATTGCATGTGAAATACAAATAAAAATAAATGCATTTGGACTGGGATTTGATCTTTGGATGGAGGAATGGCAAGCTGACATTAACCTCAAGGGGTGCCAGAAAGCCCAGGAGACTGTGCACACTGAGTCCCAATAGGAGATGAAGGATGGAAAGCATTAGCACAGATACTGACATCAGTGCAGGTAGAAGGGAAGGGTAAAAGCAGAAACACTGTGTTCAGGACAAGGCAGCCTTGTCTGAGCAGGGATTGGCTGCTATGGATTAACATTGCCACATCCTGTTATTCTTCGTCCCTAACAGAAGACTAAGTCTACTAAGTTACCTTGGAAGCCATTTCTATAACAAATATTGCCTTATTCACAAGACATTTCCCTCTGGACAACCTCAGGAACTCACTTTAACAATGTGAAATGAATATTCCGGCACCATCTCATGTTCTCTGTGATGAGTAGAGGAGAGCTTCCTTCAAGGAAGAACCAACTGCCTCCCCTTCACAGCTCCAACCTGGCCTGGTGGTCAGCTCCTAGATGGCCTACCATTGATGGTCCACATCCAGACAGGTTCTTGGGCCCTGTGTAGGACAATGTTGGCAGAACACACAGGCTCTCTGAGGAGTTGTCCAAAGCTCTCATGGGCCTGAAGTGTTCCACTGCCACCTCCACCCAGGCAAACTCTCTTTCTGTGCATCTAGATGGTGGTGCCCATAGATACTCGATATGCCAACCTCCACCTTGGCGTATAGTTCCAGAGAACAAGCCTAGTTGGAGTAAGAGTGACGAGTAATCATACTTTTCTACCAAAAGTCAGACGACCTGTCTCACTGCTGAGTGTGAGGGCTCACTTCATCTAGACAGTTAAGGTTCTGCTGAAGACCAGACCCGACAAAATCTCCTTTGAACCTTCTCAGCTCACAGCTGCCCTACCTGAAAAGCTCACTTTTGGCAGCTCTGCAGAAGCCGCCTAGGCAGCGACCGGGCCTCCTCGGGGGCCTCCTCAGGGGCAGCTTCCCCAGCTTTGGAGCAAGTCAAGGCTGGTACCACCCCAATCTCTCAGCACAGTATCTTGTGAAAAACATTGTATTTTATTTTTCAAATGATTTTAGGCTTTGGGCTTATTTAGATTTATTGATCCATTCCTACTTATACACTTACCACCCCCAAGCAAGCTTACCAAAACACGATTTCTCACTCCATTGTATTCGACCCACAATTGAAGTTTACGGTTGGAGAACAGAACTCTCATTTCAGGGCTGTATTATTAGGGCAGCTGAGGTGATTATGTGATTATGTGAGCAATGACACTAAACAGAACAGACATAATGTCCATTGTTCCTCATGCAAAGAAGCAATTTCAGGCTTATCAGCTGGCTTTGTGAGCCCTCCCTTGATCAAAAACACACATTGGAGACTCAGAAGCAATGGAAATAAATTTGGTGATGGAAGAATTATTCAAAACCATGTACTACAGGGTCCCCAATGGAGGAGTTTAAGACTGAAGGAGCTGAAGGGGTTTGCAACCCTATAGGAAGAACAATATCAACCAATCAGACCCACCAGAGCTCCCAGGGACTAAACCACCAGCCAAAGAGTACATATGGAGGGACCCATGCTCCAGATGCATATGTAGCAGAGAATGGCCTTGTCAGGCATCAATGGGAGAAGGGGCCCTTGGTCCTGTGAAGGCTCGATGTCCCAGTGTTGGGGAATGCCAGGGCAGGGAGGTGAGAATGGGTGGGTGGATGGAGGAACACCCTCATAGAAGCAGGGGGAGAGGAAATGGGATAGGGGGTTGGGGGCAGGAAAGGGGATAACATTTGAAATGTAAATGAAATATCCAATAAAAATTTAAAAATAAAATTAAATAAAAAAAACTCATGTGCTAAATTGTTAAAAGTACATAGCATGTCCACAAAGATCTGATTCATTATTCACTAACAGTTAACAGTTAAGAGGTCAAGAAACTAAGAGGTAAAGGCACTTACTTGCCTGCAAGCGTCACAGCCAAGTGTAACAACCAGACACACAGCGTGGATAGAAAGAGCCCTGCAGTTTGCCCTGAATGCCCTTGTATTTATTCATGTGTATGAACACACAAAAATGAACAAATAAATGTAATACTCCCCCAAAAAAACAAGTTAGAAAGGAAAAAGAAAGAAGAGAAGGAGAGGGGAGGGGAGGGGAGGGGAGAAGAGAAGAGAAGAGAAGAGAAGAGAAGAGAAGAGAAGAGAAGAGAAGAGAAGAGAAGAGAAGAGAAGAGAGATCATTGCAATTCTCTAAAGATGAAGCCAAGGAAATAGTTTTTGTTGTTGTTGTTGTTTTTGGTTTTTGGTTTTGGTTTGGTTTGGTTTGGTTTGGTTTGGTTTTGGTTTTTCGAGACAGGGTTTCTCTGGCTGGACTTGAACTCAGAAATCTGCCTACCTCTGCCTCCCAAGTGTTGGGATTATAGGCCACCACTGCCCAGCAGGAAATAGTTTCTAAATGACAGTCGGTGCCTGATCGTAGTGGTCTCCCAAAAGACATGTTGAAGTCTTAGTCACCTGTCTAATTTGGTAAAATTGTCTCTTAGACATAATCACACTAAGGATCTTGTACAACCACCTCATCCCAGTCAAAACGCAGCGGCTTGTCCAGCCACAGGAGGCAGGGAATGTAAGCTACTGGAGTGCCTGTGAGCCAAGCATTGTTGACAGTCACCAATTAGCCACAGAAGTGAGGACAGGGACACTAGGCAGATTGCTCAGGGCATCGAGAGGAGTCAGTGCTGCCAACAGCTTGGCTGGGTCATTCAACCTTCATAGCTGGTAGAATAGGGAGCTGTTCTCAGACACAACGTGCAGTGATTGACTTGTTGTGGCTTGTTGCCACAGACCAGGAAACAAATACAGGTAGTGGGAAGGCACTTACTTCCGAGGTGCCAGGGGCTCCCCTGTGGCAGAGCTGAGCTTTGATTTGCAGCATAGCTGTGCATACTCTGAAGAGCCTGTGTATTGACATAGCAGGGGTCATCAAAGAGATCCACTCTCCAGAAGTGCCTCAGCGATGGTGTGTCACCCTGCCCTGCTCTCTCGTGCGGGATACCTGGAGAGGGTAGCAATGAGCAGGGCATTATATTTTTGCCATGTAAATCATGGCTGAGTTGAAGAGCGACAGGAACACTGACACTTCGGTCTCTGAGGAAAAAGCACCCTCTCCCTGCTCCCCTCCCCTCTCTGCGGTGTTCCACTTGTCAGCTGTGCCACTGACAATAGCAGACAGGAGAGGTATTCAGGAAATGGCCAATGAAAGCAAGGACCTGTAGAGCAAACAGTGCCAGATTGAGGTGATGGATAGTCCCGGAGGAAAGGAAATCTCATACTGAATGTGCACCCTATCACTAACCCCCCTTTAAAGGCTTGTACTTAATACAGTCTTACTTCCTTTACACCAAACTAACTTAGAAGTAAATGAATGAATGAATGAATGAATGAAAGGAAGACAGTTCTGTGATGGCTATCCCTGGCTGTGAACTTGAGTACATCTGGAATGAATTATAATTCAGAAATGGAGGGCACACCTGCGATCCAGATCTGGAGGCTAGAAGACACAGGCTTTTTGATCCCGGATCTTGACATGGGATGACACATGATTTGATCTGGATCTTGAGGCATAGTGGCCATGAAAAGCTTAGGCCCAGCCAAGGTAGTACACATCATTAATCTCAGAAGACAAAGGCAAGCAGAACTCTGAGTTCAAGGTCAGCCTGGGACAGAGCAAGTTCCAAGTAAAGAACAGCTTAGGTCCAGACCTGGTGATATATGCCCTTCATCTGGGCCATAGCTTCTACTGGAGGCCTCCATAAGGACAATGGAAAGAGGACGTGTTCCTTCTTCTTCGTCTGCTTGTACTTACTTGCCAGCACATCTGCTGGAACCTGCTTCTGCAGGATGCCAGCCTCCCGGGACTGAGCGGCTACTAGATTCTTGGACCTCCCACTCACAGCTGCCCACTGTTGGGTTAGTTGGACTGCAGAGTGTAAATCATTTCAATATTTTCCCTTAATAAGTGGAGGCATTCCATGAGTTCTGTGACTCTAGAGAAACCCGACTAATACAAGCTCCTAAGGTTAGAAAGCCTGGCTCTTTTCTCCTCTTCTTGCCAAGCTCAGCCTTGCACTGATCGCTGGTGTTTAACTGTATCTGGCAGAATGGCCTCTACCCTCATGTTAGTTCCTCCTCTCCCCTCAGCCTGGTGCCTCCCCAGCCACGTCAGGCTACACGCACTTGCAAAATGCTCTTTTAAAACTGAAAACCCAATCATGTTTCTCAGAGATTTAAAAACCTTCTAGTTACTCCTCTGCAGAACTTCTCTGTCAGTCCAGCTTTACTTCCAGTCTCTGCCAGAAGTCACATTGGCCTTCTGCAATATGACTGCCACTTAAACCTCAGGCACCAATTCAAATCTCTCTTTGCTCAAGACTAGCGGGCTCTCTGCTTTCCCGGGGGCTTGTACTTACGCTTTGAAGGCCATTCCATGGGGGCCATTAATCCTCCCATCCTCCTTACTTGCTTAAGGTCTGTACTACGTCTAGGCTGCACATTCCACAAAAGCAAGGGTAACATCCGCCTAACTCACAGCTGCAAAGCATCACATGTCTGGCCCATGACTGTTATTGAATGCATGGGTATTAGCACAGTCTCACATGATCTGATAGCATGAAAGACTATCCATCCAAATGGCTGTGTCATAAGGGTGCTGGGTGAATTTTTTTGCGTCTCTAAATAAGCACATTTATAAACTTCAGCTGTACGTGCCCCAGGATCATCATGAAGTTGTACCCAGGACTGTGGCTCTTGACTGCCTTACTGTAAAACAACATTCCTTCTTCTATTCCTCAGTCTCGCACCCCCTTTGATGTGGTCCAAACAGGACAAGCTCACACCAGCTCTCGTATGATGGTGAGAGAGAGGTCCAATGGGAAGACTCCACTCTTGGTACCTGTTCCTTGTTCCCTGTGCTTCTGTTTGTCCAATCTCTCTGGAGGGAAGGGTTGCCAGGGAACTGTATTTGTGCATTTTGTGACATGTGACTGCTTGCTTAGTCAAATGGAGTTATGGGCTAGGGAACCTGCCTTACATTTTCACAAAGAAAAAGTGACTAGCAGATCACTGCAAGGCAGTTGCAGCCTGGACGATACTTTCCTAAGCAACGTCATGAGCTGCAAATCAGTAAGACCTAATCCAATGAGACCTCGTCTCATTCTCAGCATTAGCCTGCTCTAAACGTAGATGAACATGGGATTTTATACTAAATGCTGTATGAGGCCTCAATAGATATCACCAAGGGAACTGTTGAATAAATGCAGCAGTGTGAGAGACAAAACAAGTCAGCCTCGCACGGGAGAATGTGCTGCCAGTATCACAGAGAGGTCCATACAGGACAAGCTCCTACCAGGTACATGCCAAATGCTGGGACTTCCCAGGGGGAGGGAAGCAGGGGGCACAGGAAGGAGTTTCCGTCCCAAGAGGGCACGATTTCATTGACTGTAAAGAATTTTATAATAAAAAAAATTGAGACATAGTTTTACTATGTAGCCCTGGCTGGCTCAAAACTCATTACATAGCCCAGGCTGGCCTTGAACTCTAAGCTCTCTGCCAATGGAGTGCTTGAATTTAAGGAAAGCACCACAGTGGAATTTTAATTTCTATCAAAAAAGAAACTGCTTTTAGAAAGTTAAAACGCTGCCCTTGCTCACAGATCTTCTTATGAAGCATGTAGAATGACAAAAACCAGAGATAAACTACAAAGGGCCTTCATGTTTCCCTGTTGTATAAAAATAAAATAGTAGGCTACAATGGCAGAAATAGATACGAAAGGTGACAAATGAGGGGTCACTGAGTCCCTCAAAATGGATACCCAATTCCTTCCCCGCCTAACTCTGCAGGACTTACCTTCCTAAATGAATAAATAGTCCCGACAGATGGGAAGAATGAAGCCACTAGCTGGCAGCATAATAAACATATTCCTAACATGACACTTGAGACCGTGTGTTTGTCTTGCCCTACAGCGTGAGCACACACAGGGATGAGCGCAGAGCTCCCTGGCAAGGTAGAGGGTAGGAGTTACTGGTGCAGTCAGTTACCACTCCTGATTCCTTTGCCAAACTAGAACACAGGTTACGTCTTAACCAGAGTGTAGTCAGCTCCAGTTTCCATACTAATCTAGTATGGAATAGGACTAGTCTTTGGAATGGGACTTCCAGGCATCTCATTTCCATGAGATGTCAAAGCAATGCAGAGCCCCAGCCATACAGCCACCCCCTTGAAGATCACATGAGAGCAAGGGAGAAGTGTGGGGCTGTTGAACAATACACAATAGCATTCTGGCTTCCCTGGGAAGCAGGCAGCACAATGGCTGCACATTTAGTCCCATGTCTGCCCTTTAAGAGCAGGGGCCTACACAGTCGTATGGCTTAGAAGGAGTTGGGGTGGCAGCCGGGGAGGCATTGTACCTACCTATTGGCCTACTCCGTCCCATACAGTTCTTATACACACTGCTGCACGTGGAGTTCCCAGGCTGTACAAACGACAGATTGCAAGATGTTTATCAAGAGGGCATGTCCATAAAGAAAACAATAGCTTTCAGGAAAATAGAGCGGGCAACTTCACTGACAGGCTGGAAACAGGATCTGGGTGGGAGAGAACGGTGCTCAATGGCCACCCTTTTGGAGTTATTTGCAAATGTGGATCTGAAGTTTGGGGGTGTCGAAAGGACTGCCCATGTCCTGTGTCTTGAGAGTCCCATCCCCTGCTGCAGAAGTTATATTCCAGCATTCACAGTGGCAGCTAGAAAGTGATGCCTAATTACTTTGTGTGTGTGTCTGTGGATGTGTTTGTGAGTGTGTGTTCATGTAAGTATGGACGCCAGAGGTTAATAGTGGGTGTCATTCTTCAGAGGCCATCCACCTGGCATTGTGGGTTTCAGTCACTCACTGAAACCAGGGGATCTCTGAGATAGGCTGGGCTGGCTGATCAGGGAACCCTAGTTGGCTGTTTCTTAACCCCTCTGCAGCACTGGGAAAATAAGCCCACACCATCTCACCTGCCTGTGCTTTTAATGTGGGTCCAGGGGATAAGCTCACTCACACCCTCAAGCTTGCACAGCAAGCACAGTGCAAACTGAGCTTTCCCAGCTGCTACCTGAATTTGAGATGACAAACTAGAACTCTGCTAGTTTGCTAGACTCATTTGTTGCTCTTGAAAACCTCAGCCAACCAGAGGGCTTCAGTTATCCCCACCTTTGCACACATTATCTCCAGCAGTGGAATGAAGATGTGCCAATGCCTTGGAGAAGAAAGGCTCATCTGGGCCCGGAGAGATGATGGATCAATGTGTAAAGCACTTGCTAAGCAAGCGTGTAGGTTGGAGTTCGGATCCTGAGAGTTCAGGCAAAGCCCTATGAAGTCGAACTCTGTAATCCCAGTGTGTGGGTGAAATGGGAGGCAGGGATGGGTAAATGCCCAGAAGCTCCCAGAAGCACCAGACACACACACACACACACACACACACACACACACACACACANAGAGAGAGAGAGAGAGAGAGAGAGAGAGAGAGAGAGACCCTGCTCCAGCAAGGACTCGCCTTCAGATTGCCCTTTGACCTCTACATGCACACTACAGCATGCACATCCCCCCCCACACATACTACACACAGCTTTAAAAATTAAAATAAATGAATAGCTTTATCTGACAATAGTATGTAAGGCGGCTTGAGGGCCTGAAATCAGTGCCCGATAAGGGCTCTCAGAATCATTTAGGCAAGTAGAACCAGAACTTGAATAAAGTCTGAGTGGATAAAAAAGACACTCACATGGTAGAAGGCTAGATACTGGACACAAGTTGACATGGGCTCCAAAATGTAAGAAAAGGCAAAATGAGTGAAAGAGGTGAGTAGCAGAATAAACATGACTGAATAGATAAGCGAATTGAGCAGGACACAGTAAAGTGCCCTGGATCCTGCACTCACAGTGCAGAGAACAGTGGATCTCAGGAAGTCCAAGCCAGGACTACACAGTAAGACTCAGTGCAATGCAGTTTGGTATTAGAGCTTAGGAGACACAGAAGGGTTGAAGTAGAAAAACTAGAGGACCAGTGTGCCCTCGGGCTAGAGGCAAGACCTAAGCCTAAGAGGAGCCACTGAAAATGCTTACACCAGGGCAAGATAGGGCTGGGGTCTCCATGAGGAAATAAAGGAAAATATGAGAGAAAAGGAAACTCAACTCACTTTTCAAAGGAACAGAAATAAGTGGAACTGTGGCTCAATGGATAGAAAACTTTCCAGACTAGCCTAAAGATTATGGTTCAGATTCTTAGAACCCATATAAATGCCAGACAGCTCCCAACAATCCCAGAGCACAGGAAACAACAAGAGAGAATACTTCAAGCAAGCTGGGCGCTTGACTAACAGGCAAAAGACCCTGCCTAAATAAATACAGAGAAAAATGATGGACATCAACTGGACCTCCATTTGCGCTTGCATACAAATGCTTACACACACACACACACACACACACACACACACATACCATACACAAATATGCAAAAAAATTAAAGATGGATTGTGGCATCCCATGTGATAAAACAAATTTATTGAGTCACATGTTATATATGCAAGTGTTCACTGTAGGATTCTACACGTGAGTGTTACTGTAGGAATCTTTCAACTATACTAAAAATGTTGAGATAGAGGGACCTGGGGCAGATGTGAAAGGTTCAGGAAGGGAACACCAAGATGAAACAATGTTTGGAAGCCAACAGAAAAGGACTCATCCTGTGGGTGCCAGCTCTAAAGATGGAGGAAGATTACTAAAAGGAGAAATTCATTTAGCAAAGACAGTCCCTAGTGGCCTACATAAAACTCATATACACTGGGTTGCCAAGCAGAGTTAAGGTCTCAAAGTGTATGTGTGAGAGCCAGAATGAAGACAATGGCCTTAGAAGTGGGAATGAAAAGGTGAGGTGGTGTTGGTGGGTTACAGAGCCAACTTTATCCACAAGCAGAAGAGAAAGAACCAATGGGGTTATTCTGAACAAGGCCATGGGGCTGGCAGGAGAGGAGGGTCAGAGCACAGGGGAGGATTATACTCAGAGACACAGTGACTCAGGAAGAAGGGAGAGCCCAGGAAGACTGGGACAGGTGGGAGGGTAAGGATGACAGCAGTGCATTTGGGTGCTTTTTGGTTTGCCAGTGAAGATGGATATGATGTCCCCTAGAAAGCCTGGATAGGGTACTGGGAATAAAAGTGATCCAGTGTAGACTGTAATTTACCCTACATTTGAAGAAAATGGTACCTTCACATTTGAAAATCCTCAAATCGAGGGCTCTAATGGTAAGAACAGAATCATGCCTGTGGTACCAGGAATAATAAAACAGTGCTTACCAAATAGCACAACTTTTCACACCGGATAGGGCAGTAAGCCATTTGGTCTGTAGCTTGAACCTGGATCCGCACATCTGAAATGCCGCCTTCAGGTGGCTGCTTCCCCGGGATGGAGTTATAATAGTCATGGTCTCTGTCTTCAGAGGCACCATCAACCAGTACCTCCTCCCTGTAAGGGGAAAAAAGAGGCCCCAAAAGGCTGTGTGGGAATTCAAAGGCTATAGGGGATACAAAGAAATCAGAGCCAAGCAAATCATCCCAAAAAGCTGCAGGTGTGTTTTAAGTTTACAGCTGTGCTTAAGCCATGTCAAACATCTGAACTGCTGCACTAACGTGTTTAGAAGTCTGTGGAGAATACCAATGGACAAAGCCAGCGAAGACTGTCAAGGGTGAGGCCTTCGTATTTCTCTCCAGTTAGTGGTAGTGATAAAGATGGTAAACAGCTCACCTGAATGAAAGGCTGTTTTACCTCAGCATCATAAAGATGCACAGCTTCATTTTGGAGATGTTTTGGTCAAAGAAAATTTAGAAATTGTTCTTTGGGTAGAGAGCCTGACCCAGTTTACTAAACTAAGATGAAAAATCCATTTAAAAAGGAGCGCTGTAGCCAGCTATCTTGTCTGCACAAATCTAGACAAGTATGGTATTCATAAAGAACTATTAGAGTCACATGTGGCAAGGGAGGAAATTCTGTAAACATGCAATTGTTTTAAAATTTGAAACAGGGTAAAAAGAAAGAAACAAACTGGCATCTCTTCCAAATTGGAATTAACAACAAAAGCTCCTATAAAAAAGAATGAGTCAAACCAAATCTCTTCAGGATTTTGTATGCATGTGACAGGCTGGGGGGTGGAGCGGTGTGATTTAGAGAAGGCGTTCGTGTGTGTGTGTGTGTGTGTGTGTGTGTGTGTGT
>NC_034592.1:108932804-108957027 GCF_900095145.1 Mus pahari
TGTGTGTGTGTGTGTGTGTGTGTGTGTGTGTGTGTGTGTGCCAAGACACACATCTGGAGGTCAGAGGACAACTTTGGGAGTCAGTTCTTGCTCTCCTTCTTGTTTTGAGGATGCAGCTCTTTTGAGCCATTTTTCTCAAACCAAATTAAGTCTTTTTAAAATGAGCTAACTTTATCAACCCCCATGACTGCATGATCCTGATTAGAAGCTGTCACCAAGGTTTCTGGCATCCCTTTTCTGTGTTGCTCTGGATGATCTACCCCATAAAGAGGGATCTCCAAACCCAGAGCTCACTGATACACAAGATGGTAATGTGGGGAAAGGTACACTTAAAAATAAATACCCAGGCCGGGCGTGGTGGCGCACGCCTTTAATCCCAGCACTCAGGAGGCAGAGGCAGGTGGATTTCTGAGTTCGAGGCCAGCCTGTGAGTTCCAGGACAGCCAGGGCTACACAGAGAAACCCTGTCTCGAAAAACCTAAAAAAATAAAATAAAATAAAATAAAATAAAATAAATACCCAAGATGATAATGTGGGGAAAGGTACACTTAAAAATAAATACCCAAGGATTTCATTTCTTGAGCATGAACTTGGCGGCAGCTGGTGGCCTGAAGGCATGCATGGCCTCAGACAGAAGAAACACCAGCTTTTTGGGTCACATCTGCTCCACCCCACAGGCTGCGGCCACTTAGGAAGCCTCCCAGCAGCTAGCAGACTTCTGCAGAGATTGTCAATTCTTCCTGTTTTACTTTTCCATTTTGGTTTGTTTTTTTGCTAATATGCATGAGATCCAGGGTTAAAGAAAATCTGAGAAACTTGTTAATGTTTATTATTTTGTAACTATGTAATTCATAGTTGTGTGTAACACTGGAGAAATGGGGTTGGTTCCTTCCCACATTCAGTGCCAGAAGAATATCTGGATAAATATGAGTGGAAGAAAAGTAAGTCGCTCTTATTTTTGGTTTTATTGCTGAAACTGTTACTTTTAAGAACAAATATTCATCTCATTAGTGAAATTAAAATTTTTGGGGGGTGCTTTATATTTACACAGGCTTTTACCAAGTAGCCTTGACTGACCAGGGACTTGCGGTATAGACCAGGCTGATCTTGGACTTACAGAGATCCCCCAACCTCTGGCTCCCGAGTGCTGGGAGCAAGGCGTGCGTTACACATCCTGCCATCATGGTGATGCTTTAAGTGTTCAGAAAGACAGAAAATTAAATAATTATGGAACTCTTGACTGACCTTTCCCAAGTGTTCAAGGAAGGATTTTTCAAGTACTGTTTGAACCGGAGTTCAAAGGCCTGCCCTATGGTGCTTATGACGTCTTGGGCCATTCCACTGCGACACTCCAGTATGTGGCACGCTGTGAGAAGACACATTAAAAATATAGTATCATGAGAACATTATACAAAAGCAAAATAGTTCCAGAACATGAGTAAATAGTTGTGTTTTAAAAGAATCAAACTTACTCCATCTCTAAAAAGGCATAATCAGGCTTCATATTGCATATGAATCAAGGAGAAAATATTCAAAATCCACATACCTGAAAAATTAGAAATTTTGAGCTGGGTGTGGTATAAAATACCTTTAATACCAGTGCTCAGGGAGCAGAGGCAGGTGGATCTCTGTCAGTTCCAGGTCAGCCTAGTCTACAGAGTGAGTTCTAAGACAGCCAGGTTACACGGAGAAACACTCTCAAAAAAGTGGTATCAAGGTGTATGTGTGTGTCTGTGTGTGTGTGTGTGTGTGTGTGTGTGTGTGTGTGTGATATCAAGTGTAGGTCAGAGGACAACTTGATAGAATTAGTTCACTCTTTCCACCATGTGAGTCCCTGGCATCAAACTGAGGCTTGATAGTAAGTATCCCTACCCACTGAACCATCACTCTGGGCCTGTAAGACATGTTCTTCAGATGGAGCAAGATAAGTTGTATCACATTACACAGAGATGTCATTATAGTTGAGGGTTTCTTGTTTGTTCATTTCTAATTTCATACATATGTGGCTCAATTAAAAAAAACAAAATCAGCTTGGTGGTGGTGGCACACGCCTTTAATCCTAGCACTTGGGAGGCGGAGACAGGTAGATTTCTGAGTTCGAGACCAACCTGGTCTACAAAGTGAGTTCCAGGACAGCCAGGACTACACAGAGAAACCCTGTCTTGAAAAAAACAAACAACAACAAAAAACAAAAACAAAAAAACAAACAAAAAATAAATAAATAAACCCAAAATCAAAATGAGGATGATTGCAAAATAGAACCAAAATTGCTGTAATTTTTTTTCCTTCGGTCTGAAAAGAAATAAAAATCAGGAAGACAGAGAGAGAGGGGCTGGAAATTCCAGCATAAATAAGTAAACAGACAATATTGATTTCCTGTGAAAGAGGTAAGAGGATGGGAGACTAGAAGTGAAAAAGATCCAGAGCCGAGTTCAAATTCCGATTGTGCCACCATCTGTGAAGTTCTGGATGGGCTACTTGTGGTGGCTTGAAGAGGAATGTCCACCCCTCCCCCATGGGCTCAGAAGCTTGAATGAGGTCCCAAGTTGGTGGAACTTTGGGGGAAGGATTAGGAGGCATGGCCTTGTTGGAGGAGGCGTGCCACTGGGGGTGACTTAGAGGTTTCAAAAGCCCATGCTATTCCCAGGTAGCTTTCTCTGCCTTGTGCTTGTGGATCAGAATGTGAGCCCTTGGCCTACTGCTCAGGCACAGTGCCTGCCTGCTCACAGGGACACCATGCTCCCTTCTCTGATGATCATGGACTCACACTCTGAAACTAAATCCTCCTTCTTTTACAAGCTGCCTTGATCACAGTGTTTCATCACAGTTCTACAAAAGTAACTATGGCCAGGCCCTCACTTATGAGGACAACAGGATAGGCTGTCTGTCTCCTTTAGAGAAAGTCTGGCATTTTTTTCTTCATACTAGCGTAAACCCTCTGAGGAGGAGGACAAGCAGGCTGGGCACACAGAAGCACTAAGTCCGAACACCACCCTTTGCCACTTGAGCTGGGCACACAGAAGCACTAAGCCGACCACCACCACTTGAGCACCCACCACTTGGGCACACTCTAAAATGCTTCGGCTTTCTTTACAACTTCTCTGACTTGAACACCTAGAGGTTTTGGTTTTGTCTGTCCACAGGCAGTTCTCCAAAATAATTTTCTGCTTTGCTTCAATTACCCTGTTGCTAGCTTTAAAAAAAAAAAAAAAAAAAAAAGAAGAAGATGGAACAGAAAGTAGAAAAGGGAAAAGGTAAACAGAAAAAAGATTAAAAAACAAAACAAAACAGGGGCTCCTGTCTCTCTCCATGGATGTGGCAGGCTGCCCTAGGCCGGTGCCACACCCCCACCTCCTCTTAGCAAACACCCCTATTTTGACAGTGCTACTCTTTGAACTCTTAGTTTGTTCACATGACCACAGGGAAGCAGCACAGGAACCTGCCATGAATCATATACAAAATGCTAGAATTCCTGGTCAGGAGCGACCCTACCTGCCGCTAACAGGCAAAGGGGAAAAGACAGATACATAAGAAGTCCCATGTTCCCAAGTGAGTCTTGGTGACATGAAAACAGCCACGGCAGCCTGAGCTCTGATGTCTACATCTGGAATCAGTGCACACATCTGGTTTCTTTCCCAAGCTCCCAGTTCTACCTATGAGTTCTACCTATGGAGTAAGAATCACAGGACTCTTAGCATGTCCCTAAGGGTAATATTACACAAAAGAATGAATATTACTCTTAGCCAGTAGAAGGCCTTTTAAAGAGTTTTGTTTCTTTAAGTTTCGGAGACGGCAAGTCCATGACCATCGTAGCTAGGACCATGGCGGCAGGCAGGCAGGCATGGCAATGACACAGTTAGCTTACAGCTTACATCTTGATCTACAAGCATCATGAGGCACAGAGAGCAGACTGAGAACAGAATGAGCTTTTTTGAAACCTCAAAGCCTACCCCAGTGCACACCTCCTCCAGGAACTCACTATGTACCCCTGGCTGGCCTGGAACTAACTCTATAGACCAGGCTGGCTTTGAACTGACAGAGATCCACCTGCCTCAGTCTCCTGAGTGCTGATATTAAAGGCATACACCACCACTCTCAGACTGTTCATTTTTTCCGTAAAGATCAACACTTGTCTAGAATTAGTTCTTGATACAAAGGTCAGTGTCTCAGATCATCCACCAGATGGTGCTGTGGGACACAAATGGAGTCCAAGCCTCCAGAAGCATCAGACCCCAAGAACAGTAGATTTGCAGACCACAGAGTGGCCTGTGTACCTTAGAAGCATAAATACAAATATCAGTTCGCAGATTCGTTCAGGTTGCTTTTCATTGTCAGGGGCATTGGTTTTACAATTCTCTTTTAATATTCAGCTCATGGCTTTCCTATACATAAACAGTCCAGGTAAACTGGGGTCTTTTCTCAGACTAAGTTCAGATATGGTTTGAAAACCTCCTTAGCCTGCTGCAGACATTGAAAAGCTGGAGACAGCATGGGCTTCCTCACAGCAGCTACAGGAGAAGGCTGGACTTAACACTGACATGTTAACGTGCCTTCTCTACAAAGAAAGCATTTCATAAACTGATGAGTTCATCACAGGGCCTTGGACAAGATAGGAAAATGTAATACCAGCTGGATCTGGATGGAAACGTTGAACCAGGTATACAGCAGAGGGAAGATGGGGGCGGGGTGACACGTGGAGGATTGTTAGCAGGAAGCCTGGTCTCCTATGCCCACCTCCACTTCCTGCCCGTCCAGTTTTCCTCCTCACCCTTGCCGTCTGGCTCCTGCCTTTCTGAAGTCACCTAGTCTGTGGGCTCTCTGCTGAACTGAAGGTGTTTTCTTTCCTTCCGTCTCCTACTATTCCAGCGTGCGACCATCCTGGTGTCCTCTCCAGGAAAAAGTGCTGTTCCTCCTAAGAAGGTCGCTCTCACCGGACCTCCTCCTCACGCCGCCACGTGTCCTCGGACTTCTCCCCTCTCCGCAAGCCTTAGCCCCTTCCGTTCTGGACTCCTCTATTGATGATCTTACTCCTCATCTCTTCTTTCCCTCTTCTCTTCTCTTCTTCTGCTTCCCTCTCTCTGTCTCCTCGCCTCTAGCTATCTCCCCATCTCCCATCCCTTAAAACCCGTTCCTGGCTGGCATCAGGCTCCAGACCTGCAGTAGCGGGGCTTGGAGGACATTAAGGGCAGATGCCAAGCTCATGTTCAGTTTGGGGCCCCACGTCCCATTCACCAAGTGAGAAGGTTGGCGTACTGGGCTTTACTGAGGCTGATGAAGGGAAAGATGCTTCCTACTGGTCTGAGGAATGGATAGTATTTCCACACTCCTCAATGATTAGAAAACTGTAAAGTACTGAATCCAACCAGGCCCATCAATCTCCCGGTCAGGAGGCCACCCCTGGTTGCCCCTGGAGTCCCTCTACTTGTAGCCCCGAAGCCTCTCCGTCTGTGCGGATGTTTGCAGGTCTCCACTGCCAAGCTTTCTGAACTTTACAGTTCTTACCCCTAACCCCGCTGCCACCCCAGCTTTCTATCTCTTCACTGAATACCAACCAAAATCTTAGGTATACTTGCCCCAGTACTCTAGGCTTCCTCACTGCTTCTATGAAGACCACGTAATCCTACTTCTACAGTGGCTTCCAGGCCCCCATAGCTGACCCTAATTCAAAAGCCTGGCTGGCTCCCCTAATCTTCCCTACCTCCTCTCCAAAGCAGCTGCCATGATTTCCAGCCTATCTGTCCTGTGCTTTTCCCCCTCAAACCGTAATAAAATGGACTTTGAATTCCCTTCAGAGTCTGTTTTAAGGTTATTTTATTACTGACCAAGGACCTGTAAAAGGAAATCCCAATCCCCAGTGACACTTGGACAGAGCTGTTCTCCCGAGGATAACTAATTCACCAGGCAATGTATGTCACCTTCTGATTCCACTATGTTTTATTCAGAGATTTAGAAAATTTGAAAATATATAACAAATATTCATTGTTAGAATTGAAGAAAATAAAAAGGATCGAAAGAAAGTTAAAATCGCCCCAAATTTCACTATGCGGAGACTGTCGCTATTAGCAGTTTGGAATAGGCCTTTCCAGTTTTGTTTTGCTTTTTCTGTGTAAATCCCCCTTAAACATCACCTGGGGCTGCAGTACACAGATCGCTCATATTCTGTCTGTGCACTTAATAGCAGAGTGGATACTTCCACTGTGGCATTATCCATTATTCTAAAACAATCCTGAACATGCTATGGATTGGCTTAATTTTTAATAGCTGAGTACTGGGTTAATAATTGCCTCCAGCATATAAATATTATATGGCAGTGATTTTAATTGTTGGATCTCTTTGCACACCCTAATTACTTCCTGAGAAATGAAACTGCCGGTTTAAAGGCCAGACTGGGCAGCAGACTTGACGCAAATCGTCAAATGGCCCTATAAGAATGTTTGGATCTGTGCTCTTGTTGGCTACATTCAAAATTAACCACTTTCCCTAAACCACACTTGTCATTTCCCAATATTAAAAATCTAAAAATGAAACATGACATCTATAGCTTTTGTGTTCTGGATTGCTCGTAAAGCTACATTTCCTTCAAATGCCCCTTGGTGTCTTGTAAGGTTCTTTTGAAAGGAACTTGTGCTCAGGACTTGGAAGTTGCTCTACCCTTTACTATCTAGTGGCCTCAGGAAAAAAAATTTTTGTTTTTTCCCCTAGATAAGGTCTTTCTATATGGCTTCAAATTTGTTATCTTCCCACTTCAGCCTCCTGACTGCAGGAACTGTAGATGTGTGCCACTGTGTCTGGATTTAAAATGCCCTGCTTGCCTTGACTTTAGTCTTCCGTTATCTATGACATACCAGTATTACCTACTTTGTTTTATATATACATAACATATATACACAACTTTATACAGTATTACCTACTATATATACATATATATGCATATATGACACATGACATACTAGTATTACCATATATATATATATATATATATACACACAACTTTATGCAGTTTCATTTACTTTGTGTATATAACATACCATTATTACCTACTTTGTATTATATATACATACATGCACAACTTTGTACAGTATTACTTACTATATATGTGTGTGTGTATACACACACACATACATGACATACCAGTATTACCATATATATGTAAATATGTATATATATATATGTATATATATATATGACATACCATTATTACCTACTTTATGGACTGCTGTGAAGATGACAGGAGTCAGTGTGCACAAAGTGCACCTGACAACGTCTGCAGTGTGGTGAGCATGCAATGCACACGGCTACTTTTCTTTGCCTTGTCTCTGTTTCACTATTTGCCCTTTTCCTATTGAGAAGAATCTCCTCCACCTCCTTAGTGACGACTTCACTGCAACTCCCACTGGATGATGCTAAGCAGTAGGCAGGAGCTGGGAGCCAGTCACAGAGATGTTGGACTACGTACAATATCTCTTCAAGCTCCCCAGGAACAAGCAATTCCCATCCCTTCACCAACACTTACCTGTAAACGCTCATCAGGTACTATTGGTCCAAACTGCCCCTTCGCCCCGCAGGCAATTTAGACCGTTAATGACCTCTGTTTAGAACTAATGAGACATTATCTGGCTTGGGATCTACAATTCTGACTGATTTTCTGCCCTCTGATATCACTGTACAGACACAACTTCAAGAAGCATTGTACTGCGATTGCAGTGCAATGGCAGAAATCATCACACTTTCTATAAAGCTCAGAATCCTTCCTGGTATCTGGTGACCTACGGGCACCTCCCTCTCTCTGTAGTCTTTTTTGGCTTCTCTTTCCCTGTGGCTCTTTAGCTTCTGTTCTTTTTCCTTCCCTGAAGCCCTGTCTTTACAGACACCACCTTGTAGCTACCCCATCACACTGCACTTCAACCTGAACACATCCTACTGAGCACAGGCCCAGTGAAAGCTTCAACTCCTTGGATATTTGTGTCAACTATCAACTCGACGATGTAGAGTCACCTGGCAGATGGCTTCTGGCATGCCTGTAAGGAATTATCTTGATTGTATTAACTCAGGTAGGAGACCCAGCCACTCTGGATGACACTGATCCCTGGTTGGGATCCAGGATGGTATAGAGAGGGAACCGAGCAGCAAGCTAGCTTTCACCTTTCCCTCTTCCTGATGATGGATGTGACGGCGCTGGTTCAAGTGCCTGTGACCTGGACTTCCTGCAGTGACAACCACCTTTGAACAGGGATCCAGAATAAACCCTTAAGCTGCTCCATTAGGGTATTTGATCATAGCAGCGGGGAGACAATCTAAGACAATGACAGATGCCAAAGATGCACAAGAATCTGGATCCCAGATGCTTTTCTTCAACCTCTCTTTAACACGGGCTCAGAGGCTCAGGCTATAACCCAGACCATGTCCTGGAGGCACAGCACATAGCTCAGACTGGCTTTGTATTTGTGGTGATTCTCCTCTATATCTGTACTTTTTATGGTAAAAAGAACAAATGTTATTCAGAGGTCTTCCCAAGGACAGCAGGCGGCTCCATGCTGGTAGCTTCCTTGCTCTCCTAGCCAGCCCCTCATCATCCACTCAACATTCTGCAGCCCAGTGATTCCCTTTCTATGGAGCATTGTAAAGTGTCTGTCACCTGCTCTTTTCTTTCTCCATTCTCGGGACCGTGTCCCTCTTGGCAAGCAGTTACCAAGCATTGACTATGGCCACGCTCTACGCCAACCGATGCTTCTCATAATCTCACTCTGACAGTAACACTGCCTCCATGGCTTCAAGTTTCTCTCTGGATGCACCTAATAGCACCTGCTCGATGAGTCTCTCTAGAAGTCTGCTTGGCAAAGAGCACCTCGACCCATCTACTCACGGGATCAAGACCGTGCTGGTTAGGTCTTTCCTCTCTGCCCTGGGAGAGTGTTTTCCTTCTTCCTCCACACGCAGCCCGCAGCTGTGCTTCCCATTGGGCCATGTGCACTTCCACCTCTGTTCACTTAATCAAATATCTGGAGGCAAATTCCATCACCAGGGTGGAAGAAGTTCCCCAACTCCCAGGTTCTATTTGAGGGTAACTAGCTTAAACCCATCTCTCAGGGGGGTCTGAATGCCTAGGGTTTGAGGGTGAGAAACGGTACCAACCACATCTGTCCAGAGAGGCTGAAGGACCCTCAGGCCTTTGACTTGAAGCACAGACTGCAGATGCCTTTCCTCGGCAACCTCATTATACCCTAGGATGAGGCTCTCACTCGGCTCTTCCCCTCAGTCATTCGAGACACAGTCTGTGCATCACGCATGCCTGAGCCATTGTAAAGTATCTGAGAAACAACAGTAAGAAGGGAGATCTGAGCCTAATAGAAAGAACATGGGAAATGTTCGAACAAGTACATGGGAAAAAAAAAAAAACAAAACCCAGCAACAGAGTGAGGCTGGTTGGCGGAGAGAAATGCTGAGTCATGATGGGGGGAGGAAGCATGTGACTAGGGGTAGGCTATGCCATTAGTAGAAGACCCCTCAAAAGAAGAGACATTGGGGCTGAGACCTAAAGGTGGACAGAGACTGCCTCGCACACACAACTCCCGGAGTTCTGGCCCCAGCACTGCATGAAGCTGGGCATGGTGACACGTGCCTATAATCCCAGTAGGAGGAATGAGGGCAGGAGGATCAGAAGTTCAATGTTATCCTCAGCTACATAGTGAGTTTAAGATGAGCCTTGTCCAAAAAGCCACATACTCAAACTCAAAGTAATATTACAGGCTTTTTCAGCAGCAAGTGCACAGGGACACACACACACACACACACACACACACACACGCCAACAGCAATGCCTCACTGAGTTTTGTGTTCAATTTCTTTTTCCCCTTGGGATATGGGAACTGCACTACCATAAACAAAACAGTCTATTTTTTGCATATGTAAATACATAAGCTTTTTAGTTTGTGAATCTTTCAAATGCTGAGATTTAAATATTGCCTGTGAAATTTTCCATTCTTCTCTGCTGGTAGGATTATTTATTTCCAATTCAAATTTACATAGTTTTCTTAGAGTCCTTCAATGTCACCCTACAGTGATGGTGCACCATTGCACCATGCCCATTGTTTGGAAGACGATGAAACAGGCCAGGAGGGCCTCACAGCTTCTCTTTATCAGCACCTGTTCCAGGCTTACACTGTAGCGCCTGTTCAGCTTAACAAGAGTGCTCAAGTCTGTAATGACCGTGACTCCTAAGATTACCGAAAGCAATGCTCATAGATAGGGCCTTACTGTTTGACACCCATTACTGTGTACATTAGAAATAACCATTTATTTTTATAGTCGGTATCTAACAGCTCTTATGAAAACCCAGAAGTTACTTTTCCATACCTCGTTGGTTGACTGGATCTTTAGCTACATAGGCAACATAGTCTGTGGTATCCTATAAAGAAAAAAAAAAAGAGAGAGAGAAACAATTGCATTTAAAATGAATGAATAAGATAAGACTTCCTTAGGACCCAATTGAGCCAAAGCCTTAGACATAACTGTTTCTCTATGGCATAGGTTCTCAGCCCTTTAATGTTGCGGCCCTTTAATACAGTTCCTCATGTTCTGGTGACCCCCAACCATAAAATTATTTTCATTGTCGCCTCAAAACTAATTTTGCTACTGTTATGAGTCATAATGTGATCATCTGAAGTGACCCCTGGAGGGGTTGCAACCCACAGGTAGAGAACTATCGCTCTATGGCATGCCCAGTAGAGCTTAACAATTAAATCTATACTTTTCTGACCCTTGTGGGGAAAGGATGGAGATTGAAAATTCAGAGTCTGACTATATCATTAAGAATAAAAGAGAACACAGCTAAGGAATTCTTTAAAACTGTCTTGAAACTGACTGTCTCAGTTGAAACATGTGTAGAACTCCTCTGCCATGAAGTTAGCCGGAGCTAAGATGTGGTGTTGCCACTGGCCTGTGTCCAGATTCATGTGCATCCAAAAATGAGTTTATCAGAAACCTATTGGTATCTTTGGTTGCATGTGTATGTTGCAAGATAGCTTACAGAATAAAATAGCAAAAATATAAATTATTTCATCTGTAGGCAGAGGCAAATCATTTCAGAACAGAGAACCTATGAATAACTTAAGTTCAAGAAGAGATATGCTGCTGCCTTTGTGAAAACAAGAAAATGGACAGGACGCTTGGAAATTCCAGCTTTTATGAAAACAGTGAGCTGATGAATGGGATGGTTTTAATAATTAAAGGTGCTTTTGCTATCTTAATTCTCAGAGGGAAAAAAATACCTACAATGCCATTTCAGAATATTAGAATGGTCTCTAGGGGGAAGATGCCGTCTACTGGCAGGAAGTAGAAGCTGTGTTGGTAATGCCCTCCAGGATAGCTACTTAACAACCACAATGAATCGTGCAGGAAGTAAATCTCACGGTCAGCAGAACTTGTCTTAAGTCATTTTTAAAAATAGCACGCACCTAAGTAAATGTCTCAGGCAGATAGAAAGCCGGGCTGGAATAGCTTCTAAATAAGTAAGGCCCTATCTATGAGCACTGCTTTCTGTTATCTTAGGAGCCACGGTTATTGCAGACTTGCACACTCTAGTTAAGCTGACCAGGTGCTGCAGCGGCAGCCTGGAATGGGTGCTGCTGGAGACGCTGTGGGGCCCTTCCTGGCCTGTTTCATCGTCTTCCAAATGAGCTTGCATTTTCTAATGGTTTTAAAATTCTATAACTGTAACTATCTGGGGGTGGGGGTGGGACACTGCAGAATACTTAAAAGGGAAGAACAAATGTCAGGAGAAATTGTTTGAAATATCTTTAATTCTTCACAAATCTGTAGCATGTTTCGAAAGCATGGGCGGCTATAGAAGCACTTGCAATGGATGCTCCGCAGTTACTAAGAAAACAACAACTTTCTGAGAGAGAATTAAAAGTAAAGGAGAGCAGACATCCACAGGCTAGGAAGAATGTTTTTGAATGACAATGTTGAGTCACATGGGACTTCTTTTTTTTTTTTTTTTTGACTTCTTTTTTTTTTTAATTATTATTATTTTATTTACATTTCAAATGCTATCCCTAAAGTTCCCTATACCCCCCACCCCCGCCCCTGCTCCCCTACCCACCCACTCCCACTACTTGGCCCTGGCCTTCCCCTGTGCTGGGTCATATAAAGTTTACAAGACCAAGGGGCCTCTGTTCCCAATGATGGCTGATTAGGCCATCTTCTGCTACATATGCAGCTAGAGACTCGAGCTCAGGGGGTACTGGTTAGCTCATATTGTTGTTGCACCTACAGGGTTGCAGCCCCCTACAGCTCCTTAACTCAGCTTCACTTACCCTGTAACTAGCCCAGCTGGCTATTTAACTGAAGCAGCTCAGTGGGCATCCTAAAGCAAATGCAGAGATAGATTCACTGTGTCCAGCTCCAGTGTGCATTATCTCACTCAATTCTGGCAACTCAGAGGCTACAGGAGTTATCCCTATCTTGCAAAGAAAGACCCAAAATCTTAGAAAAGTCAGTACATCAAGCTCTTGACCCTTGAGTCTAACACTAGCCTTCACTGTCTTCCTGACAGGAGGGTAAAACTTCACAGGTGGGGGGAGAGGGGCTAATATCAAGCCAGATCATCCTGTAAACCCCCAAGCCAGTGGGTTTTTCAACTGCAGAGCCCAGGGTTGTACTTCAGGTTTCCATGGATTGTACTGATGCAAACATTTTCCCACAAATGGTCGCAGATGGTTTGATTCAAGGACAGTGCTTCGGTTAATTTAAAGCTTTAAAGCCATTTTAAGACGGGATGGAAAACCTTACAGTTCTGAAGAACAAAAAGAAACCCTGTTGTGTTTACAGTAAATGAAGGCCTGTGCACCAGTCCTCACAGCCCGGGGAACTTAAACAGGATAATTTCAGGGCAAACACCAATCATTTTTTTTTTTTTAAGTACATCATACACTAATAATTTTTTTTTAAAGTGTGCCTGAGTCCCTTCATAATAAATCTAATGGGCTAGGAGGAGAAGAGAAACCAGCACTCTTCTCTTATCTAGATCATTGCACGCGCTCTCTCACGTTCTCTCCCCCCCCCCCCATATCCAACTTTTGGTTTCATAGTTGAGGTCATATTATGAAGTTAGATAGATTAGAGTGATATATACACACACATATCTATATATACGTATATATTCTCTCTCTCTCTCTCTCTCTCTCTCTCTGTCTCTCTCTCTCTATCTCCCCCCCCCCTCCTGCCAGGGTTCACATTGTGCAACACAAGCCATCCTACATGCCCTGTTTGCTAATGGATCAACAATTTACTATCCATGTATGCAGGCCCTCTCTAAGGACTCTGGTCCCAAAATGAAGCAGTGATGTAAAAATATCTTTTAGTTACCTGATGTAATTGTCATTTCTGAGTCTTACTGCCTCCATCTGCTAACCTAGGTCTAGTACTGGAAGTTTCTAGCCTCTGTACAATTTAACCTAGGCCTAGAATGTTTTCAGCCTCTGAGATTTACTGCCGAATAAATTCACTTTTCTTGTTCTTTCTGAACTCTGGCTGGCTGATTTAACTCAGCTGTTCTAGTTCAAACCCCTCTCCAAGATGACTGGTTCAGTCTGGCTTCTCTCAGCTTCTCAATGAATTGCTCTGCTTGGCCTCAAATTAATTCCAGCAATCTGTTCTGGTCTTCTGGCTCCTTCACACATCCTCTGGCTCATTCTATCTTCACCTGTGCCTAGCTTTTTTTTAAATCAGTAAAACTGCCACCTCCTCCCTCCCTCCCTCCTCCTCTCTCTTTTCTGCACTGTTCTCTCTTAAGTAGCGTCTTTTTCCTCTCTCTTCTTGGGAGAGTTGGGCATATCTTATTCTGTCAAATCTTTTTTTTTGATGTGTCACTTTTTCTGCCACTCAATTAGAAATCACTTTCAAACACAGGTGCTTCCTTCTACAATCGAACTTCACCTTCATTGGGATTAAAGATGTGTACTAATGGTTTTGTCTGAGCTCCAGCTAAAGGGATGAACAGTGTGCTAAGGCTGAGCCACACCACAGCTAGAATCAGCTTTTTTCAGTAAACAGCAATCTCAGTATTCACAGTGTGATAAAATACCCTGCAACACAGTGAGGGATCAAGGAATGACACTCTGGAAAGTATTCTAAGAGAGAACCCCTGTACAATCTGCGACTAGTGAGCACTACACGGGCTCTTGACAGAGAGGAACCGCGAATTCTCCCTCTGTGACTGAGCAGTGTCTCCAAGGTTTACACAAATCTGGATGGTCATTATAGATTGGCCTCGTTGGCCTTGGCTGACAACTATGATGCTGAATGGGATTCCCATCTTGTATTAAATCCAACTGATAGTCTGCTTATGGGGAGCATTCTGCAAGAGAAACGGCAGTGCACACAGGACACACAGATCTCCCAATTTTTATGTTAACTGAAAATTTACCAGATAATAACTCAGTGGCTACAAGTAAGCTTAACCTTTTAAAATCCTGACAGAGGAAACATTTGCCCAAACCACTGTGGGCGTTTTATTTTGTTTTGTTTTCTACCTGATACATGAAGCATTTAACAAACTGCAATATCGGAAAAGACATGAAGTAGTTAGTATTCTGCATATGAAAAATCCTTAGGACTCACAAAAAGAACTTTTACAAATCTAAACTTACAGGGTCCCCTCCAGAGGCAAATGAAATCGATTGCATTTGGTGATTTGCAATAATCTGGAAAACAAAAGCAAATTAAACATTTTAACATGTAATGTGTTTGATTTGTTTCTACCTGCTAAGCATCCCTTTAGAAACTATACTGTCTACACTCTAAAATCAACTCTTGTTGTTTTGCTATTGGGATTGAAACTAAAGCATTGTGTATCCTAAGGGTTTACCATTAAGTTATGTTCGCTGTTCTCATCTGACTCATGGTGCCTTTCTCTCTGCCCCTACTCGCCTAGGTAGACATTGGGTCTAGATCTAACTATCCAAACACCGCTGTCTGGATACAGCCAATCAGCGTTTTGTGGGAGGAGCTGGAATTAGTAGTAGAAGAAAATCTCTCTCTCTCTCTGGCACTAAGGAACACCCACACTTGCCCAATGGGGCCATCTTTTGCTGGCATGTGAGTGAAGCATTCTGGAATATAAAAATTTCTTTCCAGAAAAATTGAGAACTGAGGATTAAAAACAGACTTGGAAAAGTGTTTCATCACTTTAACCACAACATTTCTCCACTTCCCTTCATACTCTTATTTATTTTTTCTGTTTATAGACTTAGTATATTTACTATTGTTTTAGTTATTCACTACTATGTATCCAAACACACTAATATTAAGACTTCTAGCATGGGAGTTAGAGAGATTGCTCAACGGTTAAGGACCCTGGTTCCAGTCCCAGCACCAACATGTTGTCTCAATTAACATATGACTCTGGTACCAGAAGATGCAAAGCCCTCTTCTGGCCTCTGGGGGCACTGAACACGTACATAGTACACACAAGTAGACAAAACACCCACACATAAACCTAAAAAACGATTGAAAAATGTTTTGATTCTGATATGAAGTATGACTAGCCAAATAACTGCACTAATTAACCCAAAATGATTGTTTTATTGGAGATTCTAATTTGTTTGCTTGAGTTTGGAAATCATAGTACAATGACTGACTTGTATAGGTTTTAAAGGTTAATTAAAATACCAGCTATGCAACTACCAATGAATCCTGATTGCAGAATTGTGTGGCAGAACCTACGAAGGCTATACATACAAGACAGCCAAGCAAAACTGCTCCTAGATGGATACTCAACAATAATTGAATAAAGTTGTGCAACAAGATGTTTTCTTAGGAAATGAAATAACGATGCTATTTATAATAGCCCTGAATTAGAAGCAATCCTGAAGGTGACTGTTGTGATATTCAAATAGTAGACTGCTTACAATGTGACATGTTTGTTGGGTTAAAAAAGAAGTCAACACAAAGAATATATCAATACATCATTTCATTTATCAAACCTGGCAAACTTTTTATTGAACTATTTGCTTAAAGTATGAATAGTGGTTATTTACGAGGCATGAGAAGAGAGAAGAGTGATTTTCTGGGATCCACAAGTGATGCCCTTTTCTTCTGGGTAGTAAGTAAACAAATATATGTAGCTTGTGATAATTAAGCCACACACATTACCTGTGTACTTTTCTCTATTAATATTTCAATAAGAACAAAATCAACATGCAAAGATCATACATCAGTAACAGCTCATGAGAAACTGCATTTAATGGGTAAAGAGGAAGATTTTATACAAATATGTTCAAGTATATAAAACTAGTAAGAATCATGTAACACTTTGGAGAAAAGTTCATTGAAGGATCTAAAAAATGATCATTGGCAAAAATTATATAAGAGCCAGATGATATAGAGGAATGCTATGGAACGTTGTCTCCTAGACATGACAGGGCCATTGCATCCACAAATAATAAACTAAAGCTATGGAAAGATTATAAAAATGCAATCAAGGCTGGAGAAATGGCTCAGCAGTAAACAGCATCTGCTGCTCACACTAAGGACCAGGGTCTGACTCCCAGTAATCACAGGGCAGTGTACAACTGTGACTTCATTTCTAGGAGGTCCAACGCCCTCTTTTGGCCTCTGTAGGCACAATGCACACAGACATTACAGACAGGCAAACAACCCATACACACAAAAGAGAGATCAAATTGATAAAACTTAAGTTTACTTATATTAATTCCATAAAACAACACGTGGCAAGGGTGTGGATATTCTCAAACACCATTGGCTACAGTTTAAGTTTGTAGCACAACCGTGGCACGTGATTATCTGTATATATTTAAAATATGCACAACCTATTTTCCACCTTTCCTTATCCTAGTAAAGTACTCACACATGTGGTTTAGTTTCTCCATGGTATATACGTGTGCGCACACACACAATTTATCTTTGGTTAGGTCAACTTCAATAAATTCATAAGAAAAGAAACCGAAAAGCTAAATTTTCACAGTGCACAGGACGGACTAGTAGGATTTTAAGTGGTGAGAGGTAATGGACATCCTGATCACAGGGACGCTGGGGAGGCAGGGAGGTGGAAGGGAGATGGCATCTGTGATGGAAGGCCAGGGCTTTCCAGCTAGGTAAAGCAAGCACTTGGCAAGGAACTTAGAGCTGGTCTCCAGGTGGAAGGGTCACCAGCGGAAGCATCGCGGGTCCTGAGTGGGTCCTGAGTGGGTGTGAGACTCGGGTGGGAGTCAGGGAAACATGGGGGCGGGGGGGGGGAAAACAGAGCTCGCGCACGCGCACCACACCCACCCGCGGACCAGGCGGCCTACTCGCCAGCACACGCACGCCATGCTGGCACGCGCACCACGCCCCCCTACCCGTTTGCGCACGAGAAACGTGCTCCGCAAGCGCATCACGCATGCCCACTCGCCTTCGCACGCACGCCTGCTTGCCTGCGCACGCGTGCGCCCCCCTCTGCTCGCGCTCCACGCACGCCCTCTTGCCTGCGCACGCGCACCACGCCCGTTCGCGCGCCCGTCTCTGCAAAAGGTGCGTTTTTTTTTTTAAATTTTATTTCCCTTGGCCGAATCGCTTCCACCATGGCGGAGATGGCAGAGCTTTGCGAGCTGTACGAAGAAAGCAACGAGTTGCAGATGGACGTGCTGCCCGGCGAGGGCGATATGGAGGTAGGCCGCGGGGCCCGCGGGCCGGCCCCAGAGGAGGGCCCCATGGAGGAAGAGGCCGGGCCGGCCGCCGCCCGCACCCAGCGCGGTCTGTTCCCCGAGGCTGGCGCGGACCTGGAAGGCGACGAGTTTGATGATTGGGAGGACGACTACGAGTTCCCCGAAGAGGAGCGCTGGAGCGGCGCGATGCACAGGGTGTCCGCCGCGCTGGAGGAAGCCAACAAGGTGTTCCTGCGAACCGCGCGAGCCGGCGATGCCCTGGATGGCGGCTTCCAGGCGCGGTGTGAGAAGAGCCCTTTCGACCAGCTAGCTTTTATCGAAGAGCTGTTTTCGCTGATGGTTGTCAATCGACTGACCGAAGAGCTCGGTTGTGATGAGATCATTGATCGAGAGTAAATGCTGACGAAAGAGGAGGAAACTACCTGAGAGGGAGAGATTCAACATTCTGCTATTTTGGGGTTCATTCCAAATAGTTCTGTGCAAAAAATAAAAACAATTGGTTTTTGTTTCTCGGAATAGAAGACGGGACAGTGAATGACCATGCATTGTGGGAAAGGAGAATCGAGGAAGGAGTGTTAAACCTGAGAATCGCGAGAAGAGACCAAATTGTTCCTCTTTGGTCTCACAGGGCTCAGCAAAAACCTCTGGTTCAGACTGTTGATCGAGATGATTTTCCTTACATTGGAGAAGAGCTTTCTCTGTTAAGCTTTTAAAGATGGTTTGGAAGAGTAAATTGTGACTGCCAATACAAGAATCTAATTCAAGAATGGGGAAAATACATCCACAAGATATCTTTGATTCGAACTAAAAGGCTATTGAAAAAAAAAAAAAACTTTACAAATTCTCTTTTGTGATTTATACACATCTAGTTATCAAAAGCTAAATTTGAGGTTTAAGATTGAGTACTCATCAACCCCAAAGGGTAATCGGAGTAAATGTGGGTATAAATGTAGCCGTGTTATCGTGTGTGCTATCATCTTAAAATGTGTTACAAAAGCTTCTGGAATTTTGACTGCACCTGTATCTTCATGATTTATAAAGCTACTGTGATCTCTAATTTGGAAAAATCCATTGTAATGATTTTCAAAGTAAAGAAAGAAACAGGATGTCTTTTTAAGGTTTTAAGTTCATGCATTAAATAAAATGTATGGGAAAGCCCAAAGACAAACTTTCTAATACCCTTTTATACTAGGGAAATTTCACTTGCTGTTTTGTACCTTGACAGATGGTAAGACTATAACTGAAGTTCATATTGTAAGAACTGTTTGCAAAAATTGTCACGTAAAAAGAAACCCTGCCTGTGTCTATAAAAGATGTATGCGCTATTATGTTGTCAAACTTTGAAGGTTTTAAACCTACCCAGAAGTCCACCTGGGTGTCTGATATTCATATTCTCTCTCTCCCTCTCTGCCTCTTTCTTCCCCTCCCCCTCCCTTCTTCTAATTATGCTTGTGAATCTTTATGCACCAGCATTGGCGATAATAAATTTTCTTGTTCTGTGTATTTTGCTTTGTCTAATAGCTTTGCATACATGCTTTATACAGGATTCTCTTGCTGTGTGTGCCACGCCTCCATCTTGATATTTAAACATCACAGTGCTTACAATGTAAACCAGTTTCAAATACCCCAAAATGGGTTCTGGGATGTTAAAGCAAATTTCAGAATTTTCTGGCAGACTTGGCCACTATAAAACCTCCTCTGCAAATGTGATGCTGTGGTTTATGTGGTGAAGATGCTGAAGTTCCTTGAGAAGAAAAATGATGTATTAGCACAATGTCCCTGCTAATGCCATCATGGCATTCAATACAGAACAGGGCTGAGACAGTAGGATAACTCCTGGGTTTCTGTGAGGTTGGTTGGTTTACATTCATCTTGTTTGGGAGGCTGCCAAGGTGGTTCAGTGGGTAAAGGCTCCTTCTGCCACGTAGCCAAGCCTGATGATCTGAGTTTGATCTCCCGCATCCATGTGGTGGAGGGAGAGAAAGAACTGCTCCAAGATTGGGTGAGCCTGTCCGTAATTTTAGACCCTCACCTGAGATTTTAGTTGTTCCTGCACCTCCAAAGCATCTGTACATAATTTTGCCCCAGTTACGTGTGGTTTCAGAAGGTGCTAAAACATGAAAGGTGGGGACTCTGATGTTTGGGAAGCTGTAACCCATGTTAGGGTAGGACATTTTGATAGAGCAGCTACAAACACTCCCATGAGTAACCTCTCAGCCCTCCTTTTTACTCGCCCAATAAATTGATTGCCTCACTAGTTGGACTTGGGGGAATCATTTATTTGATCTTTTATTGGTATTTACCTGCTGTTAATAGACTTTTGCTCACATCTCCACTGGAGAAAAATACAAATATCCATAAATTTGAGTGTATTTGTGTTTGGGGACCAAAGTATATCTTGGAAGTTAGAAGGAGGAGCCATGCACTGGTATTTCTTTGTATCTCTTATTCTGCATGCATTTATTTGTGTATATATGGGGAAGATGCACAGTAAGCAAAGGGCAGAGAATAACCTTCAGGAGTTGCTTCTCTACTCCCACCATGTGGGTGGGGCCTAGGGATCAAACACAGGTCATCAGGCTTGGTGGTTAGCTCTTTTACTCACTGGACCCCCTTGTATTTATCCTTAGTTTTGTGGAGATGGGGTCTCACTATGTAGCTCCAGCTGTCCTGGAACTAGACCAGGCTGGGCTTGTACTCAGTTCTGCCTCCTGTGTGCTGGGATTAAAGGCATGTGCCAACATGCCTGGCATTTTTATTTTAAAGGTGTGTGTGTGTGTGTGTGTGTGTGTGTGTGTGCGCACTTCACATGCTCATACCATGGCACACATGGAGTTCAGAAGACTTCTCTGAGACTTTCTAAAAAGCCCAGCTAGGGCAAGTTTTGGAGGAAGCCTCAGAGATGGAGGAGCTTTTGTGAGTTCTCATCCTTGCTGGATGCACACTCCCCTGCTTCCCAATGCAGCTTCCTTTCGGGTCATCCACGCACCTGTAAGTACCCCTCATCCATTCTCCTGTAAGAAGTCTCAACAGTCACTGCTCACAAAGCTAATTTGGGTGGAACTGATGGGTCTGTCACCCCAGTGCCTTCCGTGGGGTGAAAAGACGTTTGTTGACATCTCCTGAGCAAAGGTCACACAGCACGCCCCAGACTGCTATGGTTGAAGGATAGTGGGGAGCAGAAACAGACTAGCGATGCCTCACCACCATATGTACCACAGCCCCACTGCTTTTACACTCCCCAGTTCACTTTAGCCCTCCCCATGGAAAGGGCCACTTAAGAAACAATTATTAGCTGAACATGGTAGCACATGCCCTTGATCCCTGCACTTAGGGGGCAGGATCCGTGTGAGTTCAAGGCTAGTCTGATCTACATTGCAAGTTCCAGGACAATCAGGACTTAGAGAGAGCCTGTCTCAAAAACACAAAGAAAATGATTTTTTAGATTCTACACATGAGACTGTCACCTTATCTCCTGCTTTGCCTCTTAAAAACAATGAACAATTTGATTAGCTCAGTAAGATGTCGTCCCTAAACACGGCGAGACCCCATGGTGCCATATGCAAGTAAAACCGGCACCCCAGCTTACAGATACAGATACCTGGAGGTCAGGATGGAAGGACGGATGAATTTACTTGTGTTGCATCTTCTACATTTGCTCCTTAAGGCTATGTAGCCATCATCCCCACTATAGGTATCGCCTACACTTGGTTAAATAATCAACATCCAACTAGACAGGACTCTTGAGTTGTTTCATATTTACCAGTGTACTCTGAGGTATTTTATACTGCCGAATAAGCAGTGCATTTTTTTCCTGGATTTGAAGTTAGAAAAAAAAAAAGAATAAGAAGCGAGATTGTTGTCAATTTTACTTATTATGCTTTTGTCCTCCTGAGTGCTGGGTATGGATCTGGGAAGGCCTTGGAAGAAGAATAAGTGAGCAACATTGGGCACTATTAACAATATTGCCAACATTGTGCTAAGTGATTTGTGCTCATTCACTTAGCTGTCTAAGTAACATAACACAGTATTCAAATCCAAAAAGTCTTGCAGATAGGTACTGTAACCCACAGGGCACCAATGAGGAGTCCTGAAGCTCAGTGATGAAGGGTAACTGTCACCATGTGGCAAGCCCCTATGAAGTCTCAAATATCTTAAGTGCTTTGTCATTGCCAATGAGATTGAATCATCCACAAGTCCTTGGTGAACAGCACTCCCGATAATAAAAGTTATCCTCAACAGCATCAGTTATTACATATTAGACACAGAGCATCAGGCAGGCTACAACATGTATAAATAACTTGGCATGAGGACCTTACACTATAGTCCCCATACATGTTTAGCCCATTGTCTGTGAATCTTTTACATTTGTTGCAGTAGTGTGATTCTATACGGAACAATGTTTGCAGGCAAAGCCAGGCAGACTGTGGCATCATAAACTGTGAAAGGAGGAAAATGATGTCATTTTCTGCACAAATTTCAGTTAACTGCTTTTGTTTGGGACTATTCTTGGGCCAAACTGTTTCCATCTTCAAGAATTCAGCTGTAACCATTTGCAAAATAGATCAGTCAACAAGACTTGATGTTACCTCAGAAGAAGGAGGGGCAAGGAGGGTCACAGGACCCACCCTCAGGAGAGTATAGAGCCACTCTTCCCAACCATGTTAAATGCAATTCTGCCCTTATTGCGTGTGTCCTCAGAAAGTGGCTAGATCACTCTAAGGTGGGAAGGACTGGGCAGGGGGCTCCATCTTCACAACCACAGAAGCGTCATCATCCACCATGGGTGCAGACTTTTCAGTGTGACTGTTTTAAGGTCACCTATGCTCCTACCTGTCACCCTTTGATCTATGCTTGATAAGTGAGCCTAATAAGCTCATTAGTTCTCCAAGGAACTTTGTTGAAACTGTACTTCAGTTTATCATTTCATTGGGACCTTATGAGAAGGGGAGGTAAATGTTGCCCCGTCCCCCACTCCCAGAGGAAATTCTTATAACCTGACCACCCAATAAGTTAACTCAACACAGCCTTCGCTGTTTGTCCTTCATCTGAAAACCCCAGTCCAATGAGCACATCATGTATATTAATTGGCAAACAATATTAACTATGTCCTTTTATCCTTGGATCTTTGTACAGAGCCAATTAGGAACAGTAAGTGGTTTAACTCTCCAGGAATAATTAGTAATACTGTTAGGAATTCTAATTACTGTGTGCATCAATGTTGGGAAATTTCCTCTTTTCAGCTTATTAAATTGTAAACACACTCTCTCCTGTTATTCTCTTTATTATCCACAGACTTCCATGAAAAACACTGATATGCTAAACTGTAATCATTGGCTATCTTACCTGTTGGTTGTCAAGGTTCATCAGTGTGAGGCTGCTTGTTGAAACAGTCAGTTTTATATTCATTCCTGAAAACTGAAGATTGCTTTTGCCAAGAACCGTTGTCAGGAACTTAACTGGAGCCTTTAAAAATAACAAAACACCACTCTAAGTTATGGTTGTGTAACACCTCCTCTCTGTTTTATTTTACATGAACCAAAGGAGCTGGAATTGTTGAGTGGTAGGACTTGATCAAAGCTTGGTCCTTTAGGTGGCTCGTGGAAATGGAAGCGCATGTATCAAAACCCACCACACCAACACATGCTGCCTGAAAGGAACATCTCAGCACAGATTCAAGATGATGCTATGCTATAGACACTTACAGAGTTTTCTGCTCTTATGAAAAACAGTGGTTTGACTACAGAAAAGAAAAAGACTTGCTATTTTCCAACTGGCATTCCTTAGGATATAAGTATCAAATTAGTATGTCTTTGTGCCGTATTATATTACAATTCTGGGTATGAAAGAAAATCGTTATTTGAGTCATTCACCTGAGTTTCATAAAATATCACTAAGTGAATTTTGGCTTGAGATTAGGTCAAAATTTCCAACAATTTCTGAAGCAGCCTTAGCCGTACGTCTGCCACTTGGTACTATGTATTTAGATGAAGTTCTCAACAGAGACATCACAAAATGCTGATCAAAACTGAAAACGTATAAGATGGTCCAAATCTTGTATTATTAAATATCCAGCCAGAATTTAATTCTTTAATATAAAAACAACTAAGCACATCTCATTAGTATGCAAATTTGCTTTCGCCATTAATAAATGTTTTCATAAATTATTGTCATTGTATATGTGTTTATGAGTGTGGGCATGTGCATGTCACATCACATATGTGAAGGTAAAAGGATGACTTTCAGGATTTGATTCTATCCCTCCACCATGTGATCCAGGGATAAATTTTAAGTCATCAGATTTTATTGTTGTTGTTAGTTTCTTTTTTGTGTGTGTGCGAAGCTCTTTTACATTCTAAGTGATCTCTCCACCCCAGAGAATTGCTTTAAAATAACTCTAATTATGACTTACTATCAATAAATGTTTGGTTGTATAACTTATAACTCTATAGCTGGGGTCATGTAAACTCTCAGGCTGGGGAGATAATTCAGCCTGGGAACATCCAAACTCAAGGACCCAAGTTTGACCCTCCAAACACACACACACACACACACACACA
>NC_034592.1:108957032-108961484 GCF_900095145.1 Mus pahari
ACACACACACACACACACACACACACACACACACACACCACACACATACACACTGGGAAGGTAGAGACAGATAGATTCCTTGGATTCACTGACCAGCTAGCCTAGCCTACTTGGCAAGTCCAAGGCAGTGAAAGACACCATTTCCTAAATCAATCAATCAATCAATGTATATCAAGAGAGACTGAGCCTCTACCACCACGACCATACACATAAAACTGCATCCACACTCAAATATGCACACACATACATAAAATTCTCAAGCAGAAAAGGGTCACAAATGAAAAAAATTAAAGAAGCCAAAGAATAGAATGATCACTCGGATACCATTTTGCCATCGTTAAAGGGACAGAAAGCGAGAAGCTTGTGTAGATATTCACCTTTCGTTTTTTAATGGCTCCATGGGCCCCGGGGACAGCTTCACACAGGCGACTTATTGCTTCCCTGGAGACAGAAACCATAGAGAGTCTTAGCATTCTACCTGTAGTCTGTAACTGATTAAGAACAGAACTCAGATGGTACAGATGGGATAATGGTACAGCTGACTTAGTGACTTTCTCTCAGAACCACACTACAAGGTGTTATGCCTGGCTTTTCTGTAGTTCAAACCCAGAAGGAATTAGCAACACTCTAATACTGAAAATTTGTCTTACAGGCAGTCCTGTGATTCGCTTTATTGATCTTTTTTTGCCCTTTGGATTTTCAGATTTATTTCATCATGTTGTCAATTTTTAACAAGCAAGGGCAAACCATTCTTTCCTGGAAATACATCACAATTCTACCCCGAGCAAAATCCTCACCATGGCATTGTGAATAGAGGTTGTACTATTTCACCACTAAAGGCAATTAAATATGAATGAATCTGACAGTAGAGGAAGCTTGTACTGGATGGGAAAAGCACAGAACTTCAAGGTGATCTCAAATGGAGCTCTATTGACCCGGCTACTCCTGCAAGCCATTGCACTTTCATGTAATTTCACAGAGCAAAAGAAAATCAATATCAAGTCCTCTCCCATGCTTATTTTCTGACCTTACTGTATACTGTACTTCCTGAGGAATAGGCAGCACTATTAATAAATAAGAGTCGCTGGGTAATGGAGGTGCTGAATGAGTACGCACTCCCCTCCCCGGAAAGGCAGCCATGATGAGAGGCTCTGGTCCAGGATTGAGCATCCTTACTCAGCCAGGCTTGCACTATTTAACACCTGCCTGTGCACAGTGCAAAGGGAAAAGATCGCTGTTAAAAGGAACAAACCACATCTACACATTCATACAATAGTGTATTATAGCTTTTAGGCATATTTTATACTAATTCAAAGAAATGGAGGGGCCATCAGAGCAGCACTGCAGACACGCTTCTAAAAAGCCACAGTTGGGACAGGTTACAGCGCAGTGTCCTAGAGAATACTCTGTAAGAGTAGGCAGGACTTCCAAAGATTCTGAAGATCATTTCTTATAACACGTTCCAGCTCAGAATCTCTGCTTTTCTCTGAGTAGATGAAACTTTTCCCCCAAGGCATTATCGCCTCCTTCCACACAACTGCTTCTGTTGACAACTCGCTGGAAGAAAGCACTGTTCTCTGGTTTAGTATATTCTCTCGGGAGGACATATTTATTGTTTCCCCAATATTCCGACCTTTGTTCTCTCATTTAACAGAAGGATAATGAAGAAGGTTGGACTTTTTTGTTTGGTTGTTTGTTTAATATTAAGTCACTTAAATGATCATTTGAGTTGATGAGATTCTTACCATTGATCCAAATTGTACTGCAAAAATAACTCATGTAGGCTCCTCACTGTATTGATAGAATTCAATAGAGTATTATAAGAAATGGAAGACCGCCTGCTTTCCGAGAGCCAATGAGAGTGCTGGGTAAGTGGTTCAAAATAACAATAGAAACAGTGATGGATGTTGATGCTGCTGCATACAGTAATTGCTTATTAATGTTAGAAGTCGCTGCCTTTATATAATACCTTGTAGTTTCACAAAGTGCTTTCCCAATCACTCTTATTCTCATGCATATTCTAGTATATCCTAGTGAGATTAGCGTGGTGAATCTGACTTGAAGGGAATGGTCCCTCTCACAAGGTGAACCATACTGGCAGGGTGGGCACTGCAATGACAGACACAGAAGCGGGAGCAGAGACAAGTCCTGGATGCAGGGAGCTCACACCGGTGACAGTGCTGGAGCCCACTGTGGGAAAGTGCAGTGAACAGCTGAGACATATTAGCAGTTCAAAACGCTTTTTGAAAGGCCAGATAGCAAATGTGTTACTGTTTAGTTCCAACGAAAAGCAGCCCGAGACAATATATAAACAAGTGAACTCGTCTGCGTGCCAATAACATTTTATTTTTAGGAATAAGGGCTGGACAGAGCTGGCTGATGGGCCATAATAGCCATCCCCTGAATCAAACCACTTGCATAACACCAGAAAAGTTTAGTCTGTAAAAAAAAAAGCAGGGTGTGTAGCTTCATAGCCTAAGCATTTGGGAGACTAAGACAGGAGGATCTTCAACTCTAGGCCAGCCTGAGCTACATAGCAAGGTCCTGTGTCAAATAACCCAAAAAGGGGGGGGTTCATATTCATTCTGGTTTTAAAATTGAAAATTAAAAATGACAAGATATCTCATGCACATTTAAGTTAGAAAACAAGAAAATACAAAATCAGTTTTTATGAAAAATGAGAAATTTGAGTAACATATTTACACATTGTTAAGGACATTCCCATTCTAAATTGTAATTTGATAAAATGTGACAAATATTGGGTCTTTGAGGTGACTCAGGAAAGACATTTACTGCCTAGCTTTATGCCCTGAGTTCAGTCCCTGGGATCCACAGGTTGGAAGTAGAGAACTGACGCTGAAAGTTGTCCTCTGATCCCATGAGTGCACCATGGCATGCACACCCCCACACAAATACACAATAAATAATAAGTGTAAAGCATTTAAAAATAGCAAATATGAAGTTTACCAAGCTTTTGACAGGAGAGAACATGATTGAAATAGTTGAATACTCTGTGAATATAACAAATACTTTTTGTTTTCAAGTGAAAACACTGACCCAAAATTAATTGATAGATAAAAGGTAAAGGCTAGATTCAGTGATTTGGGATGTTTCATGTGCAAACGACAAAAATACTAGATCTGTAAAAGGCAGTGGGGAAAAGGTAGATGTTCAAGTCTGACATGCTGGTGACATTCAGACATTCGATTGTGACATGCTGGTTACATCCATCATGTTCAAACTGCATGACAGAAAGCACTTATGAAGTTATATAACTGTGTTTTCAGCCTGTGAACCCAGCACTTGTTCACTGAGACAGAAAGTTGGGAGTTCACAGCCAGCCTGGGCTACATAGCCACATTGTCTTCAAAAAAACCAAACAAGCTTATAAACACTAACTTAGGTTGTTTATTGGTGTTTGTGGCTTGTTATTTACTATGTCTTTCTTTTAAATTTATTATTTATTTTATTTTTATGGGTATGTGTGTGCCTGAGTGTGTATGTATACCACATTTGTGCAGAAGTTCACAGAGGTCAGAAGAAAAACAGCATCAGATCCTCTGGAAGGGGAGTTACAGGCAGTTATGAGGTGCCTTGTGGGTGCTGGGAACTGAACCCAGATCTTCTAATAAAGCAATAAGTGCTCTAAACATGTTAAGCCAGCTCTCTAGCCTTGGATCATTATTTCTTGCTTCTGATTCTATTGTATTGAACTATAAACAATATAAATAATGTTTTACTTCTACAATCTTTCTAAAATGTTTTTGCTGGTTGTTCCTTGTTTTGTTGCTTGTTGAGACAAGGTCCCACTATGTAGCTCGGGCTGGCTCCGAGTTCCTGACTCTCCAGAATGCTGGGGTTAATGAACTGACTCCACTGGCCAGGGTTGCTTTGCCGGTCAGATTTTACAAATTCAGATTTTACCACCTTCTAATAAGGCAGCAATTGATGCCAGAGACAGGGAGCAAATCCCAACCCACACTTGGCAGAGAGGACACAGGAGACGGGAGCCTCAAGCTCTGAGACTGGGGCAGCATGTGTTGGGTGTTCCTTCTTGCAAATATTCCCAACAGAGAGATGGGGCCACAGCGGCAAGGCTGCGAGAAACTGTTAAGGGGAAATGGCGCCAAGGTCTCGTCAGTGCAGGCTGTCAAGGGTGGCTCGTAGTCTCCCAGCCCTTGTGCAAGGCGCAGTCGCCATGACATTAGCCCCGTGAGGATCCTGTGGCTTCATAGAGTGTAAAGGTCCCTGCCTATCACTGCCCTCAGAATAATAAGATACCCTGTCTGCGCCTGTAAGCTTGTTTCCAGGAAGACTTCTCTGTGGATGTGTGTGATGATGGCACCTACTTCAGCACTCATGAGGCAGAGGCAGGGGGATTGCTGAAAGTTCAAAGCCAGCCTGGGCTATTCTCCCTCTCCCTCTCCCTCTCCCTCTCCCTCTCCCTCTCCC
>NC_034592.1:108962005-108973556 GCF_900095145.1 Mus pahari
GAGAGAGAGAGAGAGAGAGAGAGAGAGAGAGAGAGAGAGAGAGAGAGAGAGAGAGAGCTGGACTCTGCATCAACAGTGGCCACTTTGTTCATTGACTCTCCACGTGAGAGGGAAAGACAGAGCGGGCTGATGTAAGCAAATGAGAAAGCAGCTGAAGGTTTACTGTGGAGGCTGCAAAACCCCGCCCACGCCAGAAGACAAAAAAAGAAATTTTGCCTATCTCTGCAAAGTCCAAACTAATCGTCCAAACAAAGCCGTCTTTCTCTACAGAACCCTGACCACGGCAGGGCTTCAGTTAGTTTTCTGCCTGTGTCTTTAGCCAGTAAACAGTTGTCCTCCTGTGGAAGCCATGTTGCCTAGCACTTTCCCTCCCCGCCTTTCAAGTTTGGGAGACAGAGCACAGTCCCAGACACTGCAGCATGTTCTGTGGGGGAGGTGCCACCAAGCAAAGATTTTGCCTGGTGAAAATGCACTTCTTCAGGAAATAAGAAACCCAGAAGTGTGGGGAACCCAGGAAAGGAGCCCAGTGGACATCAAGATTCTTCGCCTTCCCCTGGAGAGAGAGACAACTCCGTGCCCACCTCAATTTTGTCCAGACAAACAGACATGAGACTCGAATTTCAATCATAGCAAGAGGCTTTCCAGATTATTGTCAAAAATGCTCAAGAGAAATAGAGTTGCCTGTATTTCTCAGGGGAATTCCCTGCCTTTGCTTGCCCGAGAGAATCCTTAAACAATGACTGGCTGTCTTGCTTCTGCCTTCGTGCAATGGTGCTTGCATCCATGCCTCCTTCAACTCTAGGGATCATCCTGGGGAAATCTTTTCCTACAAAAGATCAAGACTTGGTGACCTATGTGTTCATTTTTGTTCAGCTTGGTGAAAAGAAAGACTGGCCGTGGAAAGCCCTCAGACAGGACACATTAGACCCGAGCTCGCCTTCACGGCGATAAGAACACAATGACTGCAGTCAGGGCCACAGACTGGAGAACAGTGGACGGCTTCACACTCCCTCTGAACTGTTATCGACGGGAATCACCAGCGCCCAAGGAAGGTACACCCGGCTCTTAAAATACACCCTTTCACTTTAGAACCGGCCTCTCTGGTCTCAGCTCGGTCAAAAGAAGCCTGTCTGTCAGTGTGCCCAGCCCTTACTCACACTGACTTATCGCCCCACTCTGTCCGCTTAAATTGAATTATGCTTAAAATCTGACTCCAAAGCGCTTTAGCAACCTGACCCAGCTCATTGTACATGGGTTGCTCTGTCTACACTGGGCTTTTCTTTAGGCTCCAATGCAAATGTGGACCCATGAATCGCACTAGAACTCAATGGAAAATCATTCTCTCCTAACACATTTCCCCAAGTCTCTCAAACTGATAGAATACCTATGATTTCCGGCACCCCTTCACCATGATTTCTTGTATGAGAGACATGTGATTCAGTACTTGAACACTTACGCCCACAAACTGGTGGCTCACGGGGTGTGCAAATGCTTAAACCTTGTGAACGTGGCAATAAAGAAATAGAACTGGTTCAATCCAAAAGAGTTTCCCTTTACTAGGGGGGTATTCTGGGCTTCCTTTTTTAAAAAGTCTGCTTTATATCAAACATGTAAAGTATTATAAATCTTCGGGGTTTGGAGTTAAAGGTTGCATTGACTTGCTGTGTGGCGGTTGGTATCATGTTTCCTGGGCTCCAGGTTTTCTGGTGTCAAATTGGCCTTGCATGTAGGAGGCACAGGTTTGGTTCCTAGCTCTGCAGAAAGGGAGGGAGGCAAGAGCTTAATTTTTAAAAGTAAGGTCAGCTAATTCAGCCAGCCACTTTATTTATCCCAATTCGTTATAAATGTTGAGTATGTGCTTCTAAAAATTAGGCCGATCTTCAAAGAAGAAAAATTTAGCCCCAATTAATCTCACTTTGAAGAGTTTATCTGTAATATTTAGAGATACTAACCAAGGGAATGAATGTATAGTTTTTGTTACATCTTCCCTTTCAAAGAATGATTTCTCCTGAAGCACAGTTGGCAGACCTGCCATAGACATCATGTTAATGTCATGTGGATGTCATGTGTGAGCGACATCATTTCAACGCATGTGTATATAGCCCTGAGAGGAGTCGCTAACTGGTCTGGCTGGTTAAGCTCACAATGGTGAATAGTGGAGAACAACCTTGATCTGAGAGTCTACTAGGAACTGGAACCATAGCCATCTGGGTGAGCCGTGACTGAGCTGAGAAGCACTGGTAGCTGGTTCAAGTGCAGATGTCAAGAACTATTCAGAGACACTGGCTTTGCACATCTGGGCTGGGGCCTAGCAACCTGCAGTTTAAGAAGCTGAGCGAGCGGCTTCTCATGGCATGGCTGGTGAAACCTTCCCTTGGCCACACTGCACAGGGTGACTGTTCGGCCCTCCAGATTTGACCAAATGCCTATGTTTGTGGGTGTGAAGGAATTAGGACACTTGTTCTGGAGGCTGGGGTAGGGAGGGCTGTACTGCCTGTACATTTAATGATAGTCCATTGTGGAGAAAATTTGTTTTCAATTCAGTTACCCTGTAATCTAGGACACATATTTGGCATGATTCTCCCTCTAGCTTTTCCCAGCCTGCTCAGGAAGAGGGATTTTTTTTAGGTCTGAACCTCTTTGGTCTCATCACCCTGCCACACACAGGTGGTGACAGTGACCTGAATTCTCTCTTTTACCAAGCAACTTTGGGGCAGAGAGGCCTCCATCTGCCCCTCCAAATGCTTGCAGGCTCTAAGCCCCGACTCTCAGCCTTGGCTGTGCAGAGCAAAAACACCAGGGAATGTTAGCACACGTTGCAGATATCTCAACTTCTGGCGTTCTCATTTAGTTAGTGCAGGCTAGACCTTAGGCCTGTGAGGCTTTCGTTTGATTCTTTGTATTTGAGACAGGGTCTTAATGTAGCCAAAGCTGCACTCAAACTATTCTCAGCTATAGCTGAGGATAAATTTGAATTCCTAATGTTCCTGCCTCAGCTTCTCTATTATGGGTCTACAAATTTCCAACCTCCTTGCAAGTGCTTCTAACTGAGCCTTAATGGGGCAGCATTCAAGAGCAGCAGTCTAAAAATCTTTTCTGAAAAAGTCCAGATGGCGTAAGGATGGACCATCCAGAAACTGCCCTACCCAGGGGTCCATCCCATAATCAGCCACCGAATGCAGACACTATTGCATATACCAGCAAGATTCTGGTGAATGGACCCTGATATAGCTGTCTCTTGAGAGGCTATGTCAGTGTCCGGTGAACACAGAACCGGATTCTCACAGTCAGCTATTGGATGGAACACAATGCCCCCAATGGAGGAGCTAGAGAAAGTACCCAAGGAGCTGAAGGGGTCTGCAACCCTATAGGTGGAACAACAATATGAACTAACCAGTACCTCCAGAGCTCGTATCTCTAGCTGCATATGTAGCAGAAGATGGCCTAGTCAGCCATCATTGGGAAGAGAGGTCTCTTGGTCTTGCAAACTTTATATGCCCCAGTACAGAGGAACACCAGGGCCAAGAAGTGGGGGTGGTTGGGTAGGGGAGCGGGGGGGAGTATAGGGGACCTTGGGGATAGCATTTGAAATGTAAATGCAGTAAATACCTAATAAAAAATTGAAAAAATATCTAATAAAAAAATCTTTGTTTAGCTCTGTAGCCCATATTTTAATTGGGTTATTTGGTTCTATGGAATCTTACTCCTTGAGTTCTTTGTATGTTTGAATATTAGCCCTCTATCAGATGCAGGGTTGGTAAAGATCTTCTCCCAATTTGTGGATTGTCATTTTGTTCCATTGCCAGTGTCATTTGCCTTACAGATGCTTTTATTTTTATGATGTCCCATTTGTCAATTGTTGATCTTAAAGCATGAGCCACTGGTGTTCTCTTCAGCAAATTTTCCACCTGTGCTGATGTGTTTGAGGATATTCCCCACTTTCTCTTCTCAATTTGCCTCATTATTGTCCTCATCCTGTGTACAAACTTTACTTTTTCCTAAACATATAACATACAGCTAATAGTACAAGCAAAACCTTCAAAGGGGATTGATAAACTTTATTATAGTCTATTACATTAAATAATTCTTTAAAAGTAAATCAAGATAAAATCAGATGCAGCTTGAGACCTAGGTAGTGTCAACTGTGACTTACAGTGCCAGGAGTGGGATGTCTCTTTCATAATTGCTGGCCTCAGTAGTCCTAAGGCCTCCTAAATAAATTAAGGGTATTTCCACATCTATTGACTGCATTCCAAGACTGAATTAAATGTTGTATCACTGAGGATATTGTTTGAATTGATTGTGGAATTTGAATAAATAAACCTTTTTTATTCTTTCTTTTTAAAAAAAGAAAAAAGAAAGAAAGAAAGAAAAGAAAAGTCCAGATGGTAAATATTTTAGGCGTCTCAAGCCATACAGTCTGTCACAATTCTGCCATTACGGCTTTAAAAACAGCCATAAGCAATATATATAAAGTGTGTAAAGTATAAAGGCACAAACAACATGCAAACAAACAGGAACAGTTATAACGCCAAGAGCACTCATGGACACTGGTATTTAAATTTAATTTCTACATAGCACAAAATAATTTTCTTTTGATTTCTTTTAAACTAGTTAAAAGTATTCAAAGCATTCTGGGATGACAAGGTGGCAAGATAAAAATCAGGCAGGAGGTTGAATTTAGCCCACAAAGGTCAGAACAGAGTGTTGGGTTCCCTGGAACTGGAATTATGAATGGTTACGGGGTGACAGTGACCTTGGCTGCTAGGAGCCACACCCACATTCTCTCCTAGAGAAACTCAAGGAGCCATGTCTCCATTTCTCATCCTGTTCTTTGTTTGTTTGCTTTGTGGACTGACAGAGAAGGAAACTTTTGGGGTGTAGGATGGGGTTTAGTATCAACTAACCATCATTAAGCTAGACCACATACACCCATTCAAAAATAAGGACTTTCTATGTGACAGACATCTAACTGGTGACCTCATTTTCAAATCACCGAATAGGCAGTGTCCTTTGCATCTAGCTCTCAAAGTGTGGTCCCTGAACCAGTAGTATAATGTCACCAGGACCTTAGGCCTGCAAAGGCCTGAGTCAAAACTTCCAGGGGCATGCTCCAATGATCCGTTTCTAACAAACTCTTATGTGGCCAGATGGTGGCGGCTCACGCCTTTAATACCAGAATTTGGAAGGCAGAGGCAGGCAGATCTCTGAGTTAGAGGTTAGCCTGGTCTACAGAGAATGTGTGTTTAAGCCTAATTTTCCCTCTCTTTAGTTGACATGAGAAAAGAACACTAAATATTCTTGGCTGCAGATCTACAGGCCTTGTGAAGATGTTTTAGAGCGAGCTCACACTTAACGTGAGTCTGACATTTGAAAGCGAGGCCCAACTCCAACCGAGAATTACATGTCTTGTTACTATGTCACTTCTGGCTTTTAACATTTTCCTAAGATTTGTCCCTTAAAATGTTCTCCCTTGGAGGTGAAGCGTGAGCAGACCTGGTTTCCATAACTACCATTTACTGACATGTGTGCTGACCTTGGGAAACTCCTTACTGCCTCAGCCTCTATCTGTATGGGTAACACGATGCACAGTAACATTTAGCTGATGAGCGTTAGAGTGTCTATGATGAAAATGCTGATGACAGTATCTACTAATTAATAATAAACTTCTAGCCACTGCTTGATAACTGGACACCACATCTGGTCCCTTCCCTCAGAAAGGCATCGGGGCACAGCCTGTCACACTGAGAAGTCGCTCTCTTGCTCACAGCCACCTTTCCAGACCTCAAGCCTAATAAACTAGACTGGGGAATCCTTTGTGCCAAAATACATATGCACAGCATCAATGGACCAAATACTGTATCAAGTGGTCAGGGACCTGAGCAATTCCTCAGGGCAATTTCTAGAACTCTGGCTCACTTTAAGAGTCCAGATCCTATGTCTTGGGTTCTCTTTATCTTTTTTTACCTTTTCCTAACTGTGAATGAGCATGAAGTTTTGAAGAATTTCACAGTCCCATTACCAAAAAGCAATCAATATTTACCGATAGTTCAAATGAGCATGGATCCCATAGGCTCATACATTTGAATGCTTGGTCCCTAATTGGTGGAACTGTTTGGAATTGGGGGTGTGGCCTTGTGGGAGGAGGTGTGTCACTGGGGGTGGGTTCTGAGGCTTCAGAAGCTCATACCTGGCCCAGTGTCTCACTCTGTCTCTAACTTGCAGATCTAACACAAGCCGTCAGCTACTGCTCCAGCATCGTTCCTGTCTGCCTGTGTTGCTGCCCTCCCTGCCACCATCACAGACTAACTCTCTGAAACTGTATACAGGCCCCCAATTAAATGTCTCCTTTTCTAAGTTTCCTCACCCGTCCTGCCTCTTCACAGCAATAAAATAGTGACTAAGACATCTATCCACCGTATGGGTGGCCCCACACTAAGGAATAGTGGCTAAGGAAGTGCCTTGATAGGTCCAAATAGGAGCTCGGGGAGCGGTCCATGTGCCTCAGTGGCTAAACCTGTGCTTTGTTTGCCCAGATCCAGGGGTTTAATTCACAGCAAAACGCACAGGGAGATTTGTTTCTGAAGAACCACCTTTAACGTCTCACTGAAGTCAAAGTATCAAAGTTTTCAAGACAGCGAGTCGAGCTTGCAGGCTTACTGTTCTGGAACAATAAAATGGTAGCTCTCCATTTCCCTCAGAGAACCCTCTGTAATGGATGTCCTTCACGGTGAGCCATTACCTCCTAGCTGACCCTTGAGCAACAAAGTAGGCTGATCCTGTGCTGTTGGCTTAGCATAGCTGGTTAGATTCTCAAATCTGAATTACGAACTCAGGGAAGGAAAGGGCCGTGACCCACGGTGGGTAGAGGTCTTGCATCTTGAGGTTATTTTGTACCATGATGATGAACCAAGCGTGGTATGGTGGTTTGAATGAGAATGACCCCCATGGTCTCATATAGTTGAATGTTTGGTCCATAGTTAGTAGGACTGTTTGGAAAGGATTGGGAGGTGTGGCCTTGTTGGAGGAGGTGGGTCACTGGGGGCTGGCTTTGAGGTTCCAAAAGCTCATTCCAGGCTCAGTCTCACTCCCTCTGGGGGGATAAATTGAGGCTAAGATGTGAGACCTCAGCCACTGTTTCTTTTTGCTTACTGTCTTGCTCTCTGTCATGATGGTCATAGACTCACCCTCTGACACTCTAAGCAGGCCCCCAATCAAATGCTTCCTTTTATAAGTTCATAGCCATGGAGTCTCTGGTTCACAGCAACAGCACAGTAACTAAGACACATGGCCTCTGCAATTGCCTTTAAACACAAAATATCAAGTTTTGTTCTTCGAGATAAAAGCCAATCTTGTTTCTTTGTACCAGCAGGAAATGCCTGCTTCCTCAGCCTTTCTTGTAAATCTTCTCTTTCTAACAACTGAGATCCGGGCCAGCATCAGGGCTGAAGGCCCCAGGATAAGAATTAGGAGAATGGGAATGGAGAGATGGCTCAGTGATTAAGCACAATGGCTGCTCTTTGAGAGGACTCTGGTTCTATTCCAAGCACCCACATGGTAGTTCACAACTATCTGTGCCTCCAGTCCCAAGGGATTTGATCCTCTTGGTCTCCACTAGCACCAAGCATTGCACATGGGACACAGACACAGACATCAAGACAAAGAAAAACAAGGAAAGAAGGCAAAGAAGTAAAGGAGAGAAGAGAAGAGAGAGGAAGCACTCAAGAGCGGGGCGGGGAATGCTGCAGACAAAGGGAACAAGTATCTTATTCTAACCCTATAAGGAGTAAACCACCGGCTGGGGGCTTGACGAGACTTCCAGACTAGTTGGACGAGTCTAACGTCCATGGGAGAAGGGGACCTAACAGAAAGTTTCTGGACTGCAGTAAAATATTCCCATGCAAGTGATGCACTTAGTAAATCTATTACTGTATACTAATACCCAGGCTTATATCCACATAAAGAATGTCTCAACAAGACCTGAGTTTTCAGAGAGGTTTTTTTTCCAAAAACATTGGCATTATTATCAGCAAAAAAATGTGATCTCTTCTGGAGGAAAATGTAAAAATATTTTTCAAACTTTTTTTTTTTAACACAGGGTCTCACCATGTAGACCAGGCTGCCCTTGAATTCACAGAGACTGGATTGCCTCCCCAGGGTTGTTCTTAGTTTGTTGTTGATGATGATGGTGATGGGAATGTTTTCTTTCATTCACTTTGTTTTGTCCGTCTGTCTGTTTATTTGTTTTGGTAGCACTGAGAATAAAATTCACGGTCTTATACATATTAGACCAAGTAGGAACCAACCCTTAGGGGGCAATATATATATATATGGCTATACTGTTAGGAGCACACTACCAATGCAAATCAAAAACTTTCCAAACATCTAACTATTTGAACCAGTCAATACCACAGAGACAGAAAGCTGTAAAGTAGTTAGCAGAGACTGGGGGTAGAGAGGAAGCCAGTTAGGAGCTAGTGTTTAATGGGTACAGGATGTTAGTCTGAGGAGATGAATCCATCCTGGGGGTGGATGCTGGTGGTGATTATACAACAGTGTGAATCAAGATACATTTCCTGAACTTAAAAAAAAAATGGTTAAAATAATACATTTGTTTTATATATTTAACTACAATAAAAAAGTGGAACTCTAGGAAAAAATTTAGTGTGGTAGAGATATTATACAATATATTTATATTTCTGTAATCTCATGTGTAGAAGAAAAGACTTGAAAAGATATTCTGAACACAAAATGACAGGTATCACCTGGGTAGAACTGTAAGCTGTCTTCCCTTTCACATGTTTCTTAATGTTCTAATAACTATTCGGTATCTGTATAAGTAGAAACAATAAAGTTTGGAAGCACTCTGCTTACAAGTCGGTCTCCTGAGCACTATTGTTAGAGCAATAGAACTGGTTGTTACCTGCAAGCACGTCATAGAGTTACGTCCCTTGAATAGTCTGTTTCCCACCTCGAATATTAAGTTCCATGTGAGCAGGCTCTTGTCTTACTTATGCAGGACCCACAATGCTTAAGCAGTTTGGGGCACTAAATAGGCTCTTTATAAATGCTCTGGTGAAGCAAGGGGCCTGTGTGTAAACAGAGAGCTGAACAGAAAGTAACTTTGCTGTCTCGGACTGGAGCTCCTGCTTCTATAACAAATATGGAAAGAGAGAAATTTATGAATTTCTCATTGTAATGTATTTCTTATGGTCCTGGGAGCTGGGAAGTCCAAGATGAACGCACAGGCAGACTCAGTTCTGGCAACATCTCCTTTCACAGTAGAGAATCCCTTGCTCTATCTTCATGTGGAAGAAGGGGCCAGTAGCTCCCTGTACCTTTTTGAAAAGGCCAATAATTCCATGTACAAGAAAAGCTCTGTCTTTGTGACTTAATCACCCCCAAAAGGCACTACCTCTTAACACTATCACACCTAACAAACACTATCACACCATCAAATAAGCGTCAGTGTATCCACGTGGGCGCTTTCAAACTGTAGCGCTCAGGTGGGAACATGGTTTTGTCCTGAGCAACCACCCCAGGTAACCTCAGACCCACCCTCTTCCTGGCAGCTGTAGGAAGGATCATAGGACAGGTTTTCTCAGGTGCAGGGTCCTCTAGATCAAGCCTAAATAGGTTAACCAGGTAGAAAGTAGTCTAGAATCTGTCATTTGGAGGATGGCCCAAAGGGCATAAGAATGTGAAAAGCAAGCTATGAACCAGGAGAAATTCTGCGGCTACCTCCACTGGACAGTGGAACTGCAGCCAGGTAGCAGCACACAGTTAGTCAACGAATATCCACCAAGCCTCTTCTGTGGTCCAAGGACTGAGGTAGGTATTATGAACACATCATATGAATACATCATTTGCTTGATATCTCACAAAAGATGATAAGATCTCGCCTGATGCTACTAACTTCTGCATTTTGTGCTTTTATATGCTTGTTACAGCGCTTGAGAGAGTGGACATCTCTGCGTTCAGCTCCTTTCTTTTTCTTCCTGTGACATCTGTGCAGTTGTGACCAAGCACGGTTCTAAACGGGATACCAACGATGGGTGAGGAGACATTTGGAAAGGCAGAATTGAATGTTTCCTAAGGCAGATTATTTGGGTCTGAATAACCTAAGAACATTTTGAGATAAGTTTTTTTTTTTAAACAAAACAAAACAAAACCCTACAGCACAGGAATGGACACATTATTGTATACTGCGATTCTCCTAGATGGGGAGAAGGTCTTTTTTCTCAGGTTTCAGGATAACGGGCCTTTCCACATCTAGAATTGCATGAGGTGAGCATCAAGAAAGGTTATTCCCTCTGCATAATGAGAACATTCATCTTTAAACAGGTGGCTCGCCGTCACAGATCCAGATGGGAGCTGTGGCAAGTCTCTGAGGCACTTGGCACCCTGTCCAACAGATGCTGAACCTTTATCCTGAACCATCTATCAAGCCGTGGCCTCCCTCACCTCATCTCCCTCCTTATCTCCCTCTGGGCACAGCTTTCCCAGCAGCTGGTGTCACTTAGCTCTCCTTGTTTTAAAGTTGACCCTAACAAAGCATGCCTTGTACTAGGGCTCGGGATTTGAGGCCAGCATCACAAGGACTCTGGTTTCTTAAACTAAGCTACATGGAGTGACTCTGAGTAGAGGTCCACCCACATCATTGTACAAAATGGAGGGCTACACAGACAGGTTCTTGTGTCAGAGCCTAGATGACCTGGCCTTGATGATGTTGCAAGTTCTTGCTTGGTCTTATTCTGTGTAATCTCGTTGATGCGTCGGAGACACTTAATGCCTTACTTCTACCTTTAAATACATTGGTACCTGGGAAAAAATGGTTATTTCTATAGACTGAACCACAAAATATAGACTGAACCACAAACTACTTTGCAAGTCTTCATATATAACACCAATGCTTTTCCACACAGGTCTGAAGCTTTCGAATAAGGAGATAAAGCCAGTCATCAAGGCCAGTGGGGCATCCTTCCCCCCTAGTCACACTGGTGACTTTGCAGACTTCCTAAGAGACCCTTGGGGGATTTTAAACTGCAGCCCCTTAAAGGCCTTCCAGTTTTAATCTCTTACCTTGTAACTTGGGTTCTCATTCCAAAATCCAGTGACCTCATTGATTGCAGCACTTCAATGCAGCCCATGTACTAGAAAAAAAAAGACAAAGAAGTAGGTCACAGATACAGAAGTGGCACCTCTGAGCTGCTCAGTGACTTCCTGGGCAACACCCACAGTTGGCTCCAGAGAGCAGCTACATGTGTGCACACCACCTGCATCGGTATCTCTGACCACCAATGTGCACACACATCCCTTTGGCTATAAAATACACTAAATACAAACTCAAGTATTGGGAATGCAGACGACAGGAAAGATCCTGGTCTCAGAGGTTGGGAGTGTGGATCTGAGGTCTTCACACTATGCATGGTGTAGACCCACATACTGGCCTTGTCACATCTTCATTTTAAAGCTCCAGCTAGCGACCCAACTTTTCCACATTGGTTTTTGTCCTTGGTAAAAATAAAAATTCAATTAGAATTGCTGTGAG
>NC_034592.1:108973975-108976007 GCF_900095145.1 Mus pahari
GGAAGGAAAAAAGAAGGAAGAAAGGAAGGAAGAAAGGAAGGAAGGAAGGAAGGAAGGAAGGAAGGAAGGAAGGAAGGAAGGAAGGAAGGAAGGATGCAAGCAAGCAAGCAAGCAAGCAAGCAAGAAAGAAAGAAAGAAAGAAAGAGAAAGACGAGAGGAAAGAAAGCTTCAAAAACAGGGCTTGGTAGGTTTAGCATTTAGCTTGAACAGAGAGTACTGGAAAAGGAGTTGTGACTTCTAAAGCAAACGGAGCCAAATCAGGAATGAAGGTAAAGAGGCTTGAATCAGTGTGAAGGTGGGTTTTAACAGTGAGAGTATGCAGTAGGGAAGTAATGCTGGCCCACTCGGACGAGGGATGGTCCCAGTGAGGAGGAGATGGATTCAAGTGACAACACAGAAAGACCTAGACAGGAATCAGCAGTTTAATTTGGACCATAGAGTATGTAGTACAGTGCGTCAAGGATAACTCAGCCACTTCCAGCCAGGGCACAGAGGAACCAGGAGTGTCATTGACACGGCCAAGAGGGCCAAGAAAAGAAGGTTAGGAATTGCTTTGGCAACCATTGACTGCAAGGCACTGGTTGGAGAGCCAGGAAGTAACAGGCTGACAGCTGACAATGTAATTCAGTGTCCCCAAGAGGATAAGGCAGGACAAAGCAAAGGGAGGGACAAGGAGAAGGACACAGACCCAGCTTTCTAAGCATCTCTGCAGGTGAAGCTGTGGGATCCTCAGAGCAGCCACTGACTCTGGAGAGCGCTACACTGAAACTTGCCTTGGACTGGTGTGAGGGCCATGTGGTGTGAATGAAAGGGCTCTCAGGTCTGCAGAAATGAGACACTTCCTGTTTTGCTGTCCTCTGGAAGCCATCCAGCCTCCCTTGGTGACGGGAAGAGGAGGAGGCACTCCTCAGATCCTTTTTTTTTGTCGTATTTCTGAGTGGAGTCTATAGATGTCTCAGCCCCAAATTGGCTTTGTATTCAGTTGCTACCGTAAGTCTGGTGTAGGAGAGACATTCTCAGCCAGACCCCACTAGTCATTCTCCTCATGTTGTGTCTGATACTAACACAAAAAAAACATCCTGTATACTAAGTTCTTAACCCCTAAGGCTCAGGCACTGTGGGGAAGTGAAATGTCTGGAGACAGGGACTGACTGAGACTTCTAGACTTACTAGAAATAGGAAGGTGGGTGGAGAATGCTGGGGTCTACACTCCACAATGTGGCTGAAGGAAAGGCCTGCGTGAGAGTCCTCACTGGCCGCTCTGACTACATGGCCCCCTCTGTCTTCCTCACCCTAGAGCCTGACTCATTCACCCCATCTCCTACACACCAGTCTGGGGAAGAATGGAGTCTATACACAAGTCGGGAAGCAGGTCTGGGCCACGCTTCCAATTCTCCAGGATGCCTACTTGGTGCTAAAGTATAGTGGGTTCCTTCCCTGACAGTTATAAATCACTACCTCAAGATGATATGGTACAATGATCTATCTGCACATTCCTAAAAATGCGACAGATGCTCTAGAAATAGGCATTTTCGTGCTCTGACAAGGATTTATAAAAAGTAAAAATATATTAATAATTTATCCTCATTGCTTAAATCTCTTCACATCTATTACCAAATCAGAATCACTACTACCAATGCCCAGACCTCGGTTTTGGCTTGTCTTCGCTCACCTTACTAAGTGCCCCATTCCATACTTTGATACAATGTTGTCCCCCATCCTTGTCCTCAACTCTTCCCAATGGCAGGGCCTCCCACTTGCCATTCTCCCTGATTAACTCATCTCTCCACTCTACAGGTCTGTGTCTTGTTCATCCTGCAGGTTTTAATTAACATGGAGTGTCCTCAGGTCACCACATGTTGCTCATGAGCACAACTCTCATTTGCCTCTTTTATGCCACCATGTACCTTTCCTTGGCTATAAGCACTGTACAAAGAAGGGCCTGGACTGTGTCCAGAACCCAAGAGTACTCGGCAAAGGAAGAAAGAGAAAGAGAGAGAGAGAGAGAGAGAGAGAGAGAGAGAGAGAGAGA
>NC_034592.1:108976018-108979130 GCF_900095145.1 Mus pahari
CAGAGAGAGAGAGAACAGAGAGAGAGAAAGAAAGAAAACATCTGTTACTCTACAGTAAGCATCTAGTGCTCTACTGTATGCACCTTTATTCATTTTATTTTTGTTTTTTCTATTGTGACTTTAAAATGAGTAGAGAGAGGTAGCAGAGGGAGACGAAGGTTTGGCCAAGTCTCTCCACCCTGTGCCAAAGGAAAACAAGAACATCAAATTCTCATAATAAGGCTTAGGTGCTGCCTTAGTTTCCTCTGTTGCTGTGACAAAGTACCCTGGCCAAAGAAACTTAAGGGAGAAAGGTTCTATTTTGGTTCTCAGTTCAAGGTTACAGTCCATCATGGTGGGGAAGTCAAGGCAGCAGGAGCACCTGATCATAGAACAGTCATAAGCTAAAGAATGATAAACAAGTGTGCTCAGCTTCCTTTGTCCAGCTTAGGCAACCCAGAATCCCAGCTAGGGGATGGGACCACCCACAATAGGCAGGTCTTCCCACCTCAATGCAATCACGATAACTACATCTGCTACCCAGACACACCCAAAGGCCTATCTCCCAGGTGATTCTAGATTCTGTGATGTTGTCGACACTAATCATCACAAGTAGAATAGGTCATAGGCTGGGATGACACCACTGACAGGTGTCTAGATCTCTTGGTAATATACTCACGGCTAGTAGTATATTTGCTGCACTTCAGTCCCTAGAGACAATCAGCCCAGACAGGAAAAAGAGAGAGCCATCTCCAGGGTTTCACCTTTGGGTTATCAACCTCCAACCTGTTTCCTTCTAGGGTAGGCCCCAGCATTGCTATGGGAACATCTTCCCTTCTGATGAACCTCCATGGCAATACACACAGTTATCCATCAGTACTGGAGTGAAGACACAGCCTCACTCTGATAAGACACGAGGTTCTAAAGAAAAAGATGCAGAGGTGTCCATCGGTGAGCACAATTCCCCTTCCAAGACTGGAGCACAGGTGGAAGAAGCCACAATGGATTGTTACCATGTCTAAAGCCCCAGTGGAGTTGGGGAGGGAGAGGTGCCTAAAAACAATCTGTCAGTTTCCTTGTTTAGGAACTTCTCAACCTCAGAAGTAAAGAGTCGCTGAATGGCCAGGCCTGTGGGAGACGTTTGTTCAGATAAACCAGAGATGACAATACCTCCCTTTGGTTTATTAAATGCAGATCCACCTAAGACCTACTTTCTGTTCCTAAAACAAGGGCAGCCTCCAAAAGAATGGGTTGGGTCTCTTTCTAGAGGTGAATCATCATTACCTCCACTGGAATAGACAAGAAAACTGAAGCCTGTTCAGGACAAGTGCTTGGCTTTCTCTCATTGGTTCACTGAGGCTGAATCACAGTTTACTCTAGAGCAGTGGTTCTCAACTTGTGGGTCTCGACCACTTTGGGGGTTACATTTCATATAGCCTGTATATCAGATATTTATATATAATGGTAGCAAGATTATTGTTGGGGCCTCCCAGCTCTCAGTTGCCACTGGACCACCTGTGGTTATAATCTTCAGATCTGCCAAGCTTTACTGTCTATACTAATTGCTGTCTTTCAAAGCCCAGATCCACCGGTGGAAATCTTCAGATGTGCCAGAGCTGCTCTGCTGTCGCAGTGTTCCACCGCCTACGGAGAAGTCCATTTGATGTCCCAGAAGACAGCATTCTTTGGACCCGCCCACGGACATTCACCTGTGCCTTCAAAGACTGGGGATGGGGGCTGGGGGTTTTCCCACGCTATATAAACTGAGTTCCTTCAGTAAATTTTGAGCCTCGATCAGAATATTTTGTCCTGGCTTCCAAATTTCTCTCCCACATTCCATTTCAGCCCAGCCTGCCTCTCAGGATGAACCCAGACCAGATTAAAGTGAGTTTTACTGCAGGCAGAAACTCAGAGATTATAGTTATGAAGTAGCAACAAAATAATGGTATGATTGTGGGTCACCACAACACAAGGAATTGTATTAAATAAAGGGCTGCAGCATTAGGAAGACTGAGAAGCACTGCTCTAGAGTGTCGGCAGCCTTATTGCTGGGACCTGGCATGGCCACTTCTGGCTCCCATTCCTTTCCTTCAGTCTCTCCAGATAAGTAATAGTGATGAGCCAGGAGCCATGATGGTGGATGTAGACACTGGGGGATGCTCGGTCAACGTAGAGAAAGTGAAGTTGAGTTCATATTTTCCTGTATTTCCCCTTTTCTTCAGAGTTCTGGAGATGTGGTCCCTTTGCTGGGACCTGGGAATCACTGAAACATTAAGACTGGCTTTTTTTTTCATCTATAGTATTAGAATAAAAAAAAACACAAATAAACAGACTTAACATTTCATTTGTAGGGACCACAGCTTCTTATCAAAAGTTGAGGATCTTTGAACTAACAGAAAGATCCCTTCTGTGATGGTTAGTGCTTATCAACTTGATACAAACTGGTGTCACTTGGGAAAAGGAAGCCTCAATTGAGAATTTGCCTCCATTAAATTAGCCTGTGTGCATGTTGGGGGTACATTTTCTTGATAAGTGATTGATGTGGGAGGGCCCAGGAAGGTGGGACTGGGTTACACAAGAAAGCAGGCTGAGAAAGTTATGGAAGCAAGTCAGTAAGTTGTGTTCCTCTAGAGAGTCTGATTCAGTCCCTGCCCCCACGTTCTTGCCCTGGATTTCCTAAACAATAGACTCTAACCTGGAAGCTGAAACAAACCCTTTCCCACTCAAGTTGCTTTTGGCCATGGTGTTTAATCATAGCAACAAAAAATGTACAAGGACACTATCTTTACCAGAAGCTGCCCTTGGGCTCAGTAGGGAAGACTACTATGCTCATGTGAGAGAAATGTAAGTGATAGGTCTGCAATTGCTAAGTGTGAAATCAAACAGAGAAGAAAATACTTCAGGAAGAAACACTAAAGTCTGTCCTCGAGTACCACACAATGAGGCTGCCCTTGCAAGCAGATACCAAACCACAGCAGAGGCCACCACACCAGTAAGAAGACAATGAAGGATTTTCCGGCCACCTTTAAACAATTTCTAGTCCTCCTTGGTTAGAAAGAAAGAAAGAAAGAAAGAAAGAAAGAAAGAAAGAAAGAAAGAAAGAAAGAAAGAAAGAAAGGAGGGAGGGAGGGAG